>NC_134239.1:76515510-76685510 GCF_965152275.1 Natator depressus
TTCAGTAGAATTCAGAGTCTGCAGAACTACTGAGCATGTTTCATGGCCTTATTGCAGCTTTGCACATTTGTCCTTGATAATCTCCTCGGTGTGACATGGCAAAAATAAACCTAGCCCAGCAGCCCAAAGGCTCTTTTTCTTTAAGATATCTTTAAAAAATATTAGCACACATCAAACAGACATTGGGACCCATCATCCCATGGGTTGTCTGGCCCCTCTTCCCAGAATAAAGAGCCAGAATTATTAAATGGAAATAACAGAGAGAATGGAGGGCATTGAACCAATGCAACATTGTCATTCCTGTAGCACCTGTGCTAGGGGCTGCATGAGTGGGAGATGTGTGCCTAGGGGGGTCCGAGAAGCAGCCACTATATTCGGTATTATTCTCTGGGAAATCCATGTCATTTCTAGTTTAATCGCTCTCTGCCAGTAGCTCACCAGTGGCCCACTCATGAGTGAATTGTATTGCCATGGGGAGTAGGGTTGGGGAGCAATGCACAAGGGCTAGTCCCTGGGGATTACAGACATGGATGTCAGAGCAGGGAAGCGTGAAGGTATAGGACCGCACTCCTTGCCCTCTTGGGTGACTGTATAACTCCACCTTCTGGTGGAGATGATGTTTTGGACCCTCTTTACGGTGAGCAGTGTGGAGCTTTCTTAGTAAATATTCTCTGCAGGAATAGATGAAAGGGCCCACTGTCCATAACTCTCTGTGTAACAGTACTCCTTGAAAAATTGCAGCTGCAGAGCCAACTCCTGTTTGCCTTACTCAGGTGACTAGCCCCACTGCCTTCTGTGGATCTTGAGATACGGCAGCAGGATATGGCTTATAATGATATACTAGGATTTTAAGACTTGTTCTAGTGGAACAATATGACATGTACTTTTAGGCCTAAGACTTTGAGGTACCGAGTAGCTTCATCTCCATTGACTTCACTGAGTGTTGAAGGCACTCGGCATATCTCAGGAGTCACTCAGCACCTTTCAAAGTTGAGCCTTTTGTTGGTTTCTGTTTTGTTCATTTACGCAGTTGGGTCCATTGATCTGTGTGCGGAACTTGCATTAATACTCCTTGTGCAGAACCAGGACAGGCGATAGCCTTTATATTTTTAAAATACCAAAACCAAACAAATCAGATATTGATATTCAATTGACATGTGTTTACTTAACAGTATGCATCCTCCTGGAATTTATCATAGAAATTCACCCACTAGGCTTTTTAAAGTACGCTTACGTTTTGTGACACTCAGTTGTGCTCAATATTTAGTTCTGTTATGTGCATTATCCTGCTGAATGATCAAATTAAATTCAAACTAGAATTTGAATGTCTGCAAACATTGGCAAGAATCTGCAGCTAAATTTAGATGGAAGATTTTCAGTGTCTGTTGTTTTTCTTGTTCGTTTTAGATGGGTAAATTGTAAAAATGTTTAGGAACCTAAACTGATTTTCTTTTACCCTCTTTGTCTAGGTTTGCAAGGCATGCCAGGGGACTGCGTCTCTCAGGGTGGTCCTATGGGTATGAGTATGGCACAGCCAAGTTACACTCCTCCCCAGATGACCCCACACCCTACTCAGTTAAGACATGGACCCCAAATCCATTCATATTTGTCAAGTCACCCCCATCACCCAGCCATGATGATGCACGGCGGACCCCCTACCCACCCTGGAATGACCATGTCAGCACAGAGCCCCACAATGTTAAATTCTGTAGACCCCAGTGTTGGTGGACAGGTTATGGACATTCATGCCCAATAGTATAAGGGAACTCAAGGGAAAAAAACAAATAAAATATCAAACCTATTTGAAGACTTTTGAACTTTGACCAGATATTGACACTTAAAACGAAATTCCAGACAGCTGTGATTATTTTTTACTTTTGTCATTTTTCATCAACAACAGAGGACCAATGAGAAAAGAACAGAAATGTGAAATCATGGGCTCACTGAAACAATTATGTCCATGTAAAGATCCTCTGAGGGAAAAAAACAAAAAACAAACAAAAAAGACTCCAAGAGTTATAACTACTGTAGTATAAACATAGGAACTAAGTTAACTTGTACATTTCTGTTGATCACTCCGTTATGTTGCCTCAAATAGTTTTAGAAGAAAAAAAATTCCTTGTTTTCCACACTATGTGTGTTGTTCCCAAAAGAATGACTGTTTTGGTTCAGCAGTGAAGTCACTATCCATGAAAGACTACAGTATATTTCAGACCCGTTTTGGCCAGTCAGAAAAGAATTACCCTGGAGTTGAAGATGAAAAATCTTGCTGGGTCTCTCATCACTCAGAAGACAGTTCCAAGAAGGCCTTGCCATCCCCTGGTTTTGTTCCTTCATAAATGTGTCCTTTAGTTTCAAACAGATCTTTATAGTTTGTGCTTCATAAACCCATTTTGTGGACTCTTCTTCAAAGAGCTTGCAGGTGAAGATTTAAAAGACAAAGCAGGAGCTTCTTCCAGTAGTTCTGAGCCTTGGCTTTGGACAAAACAAAACTAAAAGTTGGGCAGCTTTCCTCAATGAAAGAAGTTACTAATGGTCTTTGCACCAAACCTAGAACTTTATCATGAACTCAAAGCTTGGGAAAAAAGCAAGAGAATACTGTAACAAACTTCGTACAGAGTTCGGTCTATTAATTGTTTCATGTTAGATATTCTATGTGTTTACCTCAATTGAAAAAGAAAAAAAAAAAGAATGTTTTGCTAGTATCAGATCTGCTGTGGAATTGGTATTGTATGTCCATGAATTCTTCCTTTCTCAGCACGTGTTCCTCACTAGAAGAAAATGCTGTTACCTTTAAGCTTTGTCAAAATTTACATTAAAATACTTGTATGAGGACTGTGACGTTATGTTTAAAAAGACGGTGTTAAGTCACAAAATGCGGTAATAAATATTTCATTTTTGATTTTTTGTTAGGCTTTTGAGTTTTTAATCATGATTGGGAAAGATGGCATTTGTCGAGCAAAAATGTCTAAGATGGATTTCTTACTAATGAGTCTGAAGAACGGCTGCTAAAATCAGAGACCAGACACCACAGCAGGCATAGCATAGGCTGATGAGACAACATCTGAATTTGTACATTTCTACTGAACAGACACCAGGTCACAAAATCCAAATGTAGTCTCATCAGATTATACTTTTTGTAGCTGTATTGCTATATATATAGAGAGAGAGAGCGAGGTATGGCTTTAGAATAGCTGTATGTACACACAAACCCTGCATAACTACAGTGTGTTTAACGCGGAATAATTAAAGAATATTTGTAACACAAGGCTGGATTGAGAAGTTTTAAGCAATCAAACCCATCTTTGACTTTAATGGGAGCTTTGCTTCCATAAGGAGTGCAGAATCGGGCCCTGGAAATTGTTTTATTACTTTATGTCACAAAAGCAAAAACGATCAGGTGGATGAATTGGGAAAATGTAAATTTAACTTTTGAAATGCAATTAGATGATCTAGGTCCACTGAGGGGAGGAGAATTTGTTTTAACCAAAATAATACAGACTTCTTGTGCTCTGAAATAACTAAATGAAAGGAAAGTATCCTATGTTCTAACTCTAAGCCATTACAGCAAGAAATTGGACCTTCCTCCTCTGCAGTGAGGGAATTTTCTCATTACTTCAGTGGTAACAGAATCGGGTCCCAAGAAGAGGGGAAAGATTTGAGTTTCTTATTGATTGCTATTTTGGAGAATAAAAATACCTTAATTATCTTTACTTTCTAGGAAACAACTGTCACTGGTTTATTATTAAAAACTGACTGACAACTTTTAATCTTTGGAATGTTGAAAAAGTCTTAGCTTCCCAGTTAATGTTTAATTTCTGAACTGAGTAAATGGACCCACGTTGCTGGCAAAGGAAGGAAGGAGGCAAGTGGAATGGGCGGGAGGATTAATTTAGCAATCGGGTCCTGCTTTGTAGCCTCTTTTAAGGCATTCCCTGAAATTTAGAGGATGGGAGATTCCACATTTGGCTTTCATTCTTTCTGTCCTGATTAAAAACGCCCCGATCCTTAATTCCTGTATGAAATGCACATCCTGTCCTCCCGATTTCAAAGTCTTTGATTATTTTGATGAGAGAAATAACAAGAATAAGAATCAAAGAGGAGTTGTCTTTGCATCACAAAAGCTACTTATTGTATCTGATTTGCTGTCATTTCCCCCTCCGATTTGAGGAGGAATATATATATATATATAAAGATCAACGAGCTGGTTCTTTTCCCTAGTAGATTGTTATTTTTGTAATGAGTTAAATATTTGTAATACTGGTATATTTTCTCGCTGGGCTGTAATCTGCAAGAGCTGTGTTGCTGGAATCCAATGTAAACAGATTGCTCCAATCTGAGGTTTGCTATTTAGTATGGAGGGTTCCGATTTGGGTGTATTTAAGAAATGCTCAGCTGTCAAAAGTAAAAAAAAAAACAAAAAAAAACCGGGAATAGTGTTTTGACAGCGGTATAGTGTGAAAGGAAATACTGTAGTATGAATAAAATTGCTTATGTTCTGAGAAACGAAGGGTAATAGAAAAACACCTCTTGTTTTGCTATATATGTGTGTGGAAACTTGGCATGTAAATTTCCACTTCGCTAAGAGATTCTGGGGAGAGGGCTGCAGTCACCCCAAATTAGGGCTTTTCAGACTGTGCACTGCAAAAGGAGAAGTGGGAAACGATGTCTGTGTCCGTGCCGCCTTTCGGCAGAGTCCTGTCCTGACTTACAAGGAGGAAATGTTAGTGGAAATGCTTTATATATGTCTGGCCCAGAGCTGATTTGCACGGGTGGGGGAAATGTGGCAAATTTATCTAGCAGCTGTCACAAGATGGAACCTGTTTTTTTCAAAGGATCCAGTGAGTGTTCCTGTACAAATTACAGATCAGCCGTGCACCCCAAGCATTTGACAGGACGAATGAGGGCCCTCACTGCATTGCCTTTAGAAGTGGGAGGATCCCGTAAACATTTGCTTAACTTCACCTTTCATTTTGAGAGGCAATCCAGTGGATCCAGAGGACAAATCCCCAGATCCTGTGGTTTACAGGCGGGTCTCTGCAGGAAGCGTGTGTTTGGCTTGGAAGGGAAGGATTTCACGCGACTTTGCGGTGATATCTCCGCCTCGCAACTCTTCACAATTACGATCCGGGTTGGAATCAATAGCAAATGTTGTTTTTAAACACTTTTTTTTAACACGCCTTCGGGGGAGAGGGGGAAACCGCACAGCTCCAGCAATATCGCTGAGCAAGCTGCCGTGGAGGTGGAATTCTGATCGGGCTGGGGAAACCCGGCATCTTTGTCCTTGGGGTGGGGCGGGGGGCTGTGCTGAGAATAGAGACTGTTGGGCAACGTGTTGGAAGGCCGATTTTAATATTAATCGTTTTGGTGGAGAGAAAGAGACAGAAGGGAGTTTGCCCCTCTGCGACAGTGATGATGGATGACCCAGCACCGCCAAACAACTCCGCCCCTCCATCCTCACCCAGTGTCAAAGCTACTTTACTTGCAGCTTTAGGAGTAGAATAAACACCCTCGCCCCTTCTAACGCATCGATTTGTGGATCATTATGAATCAATTACTGCTCTCGGTGGTTACTTGGCTGAAATAAAACGGGCTGCGGATGGGGAAAGCGCTAGAAAGAAACGCAGAACAGACCTTACAGTAATATTGCTACTACTAATAATTAGTATTAATAATAAGAATTCGGGTTTGGGCACTTTCCAAAGATATCCCCCCCTCCCCCCGGCTGAATTATTTGCTGGATGCGAGCCACTCTGTGTGGTAGCTGCTCAAGTTAAAAGAAAGACTCTCAAACGAATGGGTTTTGCATTACACGCAATTACTTCGAGAAACAGCGACATATTCGCACCGTACCGCCGCCGTATGTATCTTGTATTTAACTCCTCTAGAGAAACCCACTGGAATGTGAGAAATGGGCTAGTCCGTGCGGCCGCACATAGGCCAAGTACGGGGAGTTAGCGAGGCCGAGTGGCATTTTCAGAAGGAGGTTTTAGGGGGGAGGAAAGTGTGTGAAGTCGGGTTTCTCTCTCTGTTCCCATTTGCAGCAGTGTTTGAGGACCTCAAGGTGTTTCTATGGCTACCTTGTGTATGTGGGAGGGTCAGATGTGGGGGTGCCCAAGAGAAAAGGCAGCTCTTGGGTGATCATTTATCAATGTCACCCACATAATGATTCTCTCTGCAGCCTTCTATTGATGAGGATAATTACATTAGCTCAGAGTGACTGATCAATGAAAAACCACCAAACAAAAACTTCTTTACTCTTCTATAATACCAAAAACAGATACAGAAATAAGATAGAAAGCCAGGGCGGGATTTCCCCCTTCCTTTCTCTTTACCAATGGATTTTTTTTTTAAACAAACAGCGGAAAGTAGGGAAATAATATTAGATCTATTCCATTTAAAAGGAGGCTACAATTTTGCCTGTGAAAATGTTCCCTTCAAATCTGTTGGCATCAGTCTTTCCCTGGTAAAGTATATCATTAGTGTGACTATGAACTGCTGCTTCTCTGCTGGGGTCCAGGTTCTTGCCCCTTACACTTGTGCTGAGCCTTCTGAAAATGGAGCGGGAGCGTTTGCAGCGACGGGGAGGGAAGAGGGTGCAAATCATTTTCCTTTCAAAACTGCAGTTGTCAGGTTTTCTTTGTTTTTAATCACTTCCCAAAGTAGCTCTGCTAAAGATCGAATGTTGTCCCCGTCAGGCGCTGTTATACTGCGGAAAGTTTGCAGTTCCATTGCGATTTCGCTCTTTCGAGAGTTAAATATCAATATTTTCTCAATTAACGCGGATTTTAATGTTTTTACTTGTGAGTTGTTAAAGGCGCCGTAAATGTTATTACAAAGCCGCTAAGCTTCCGAGCACCGCCAGCAGACAGGTTGAGGGGTTGGGTTTTTTTTCTTCTCTCCAAAGGGCCTGCATCAGAAAGTCGATCATTTTAAATAACAACAAGGCAAACTGATGGGAAGGAAAAAACGGTTAGGGACAATACCACTTCATGACGCTCTCTCCTTTCCATCTTGTCCTGTGTCTCACATCGTCCAACGAAAGTGAGAGCATCCTGTTTGCTTAAAATATTCCCAAAGGGCACCAAAAGGGTTACTTAGTTTATTTGGATGAAAACTAGAACATTGTTGCATTTAGCAGCACGTGTTTTGCGTCCTCTTTCCCATCCCCCGCACAACACTGATGGTGTCGAGCTGAACACGCATTTGCTGTGTGTGTGTGTGTGTGTGTGTGCAATATCCCAGTCGGAGACTGCACGACTATGTGTGTTATGTGTGCATGTTAAATTAGTATACAGTGTTTACTGTATCCAGTGATATATCTTTAACCACACAGCCTGCTAATTATTATGTACGTAGTAATGAACTCACATTTCTAAACCAACTTGTAAGCACGCCTCAAAGTTAACATTTGAAAGTAAATGCAAGTCTGGAAGAGGCTATTTTGCGTATCTTTTGCAGACCTTTTAAAACAAATATTGCCAAATTTCTTGTGATAAAATCCACTTTAGGCGCCGGATTCCGATCTCATTTACACAGGGTTAACTCCACCATTGACTTGAGAAGCCGGCTAGGGCCCTGAGCTCACAAAAGCCCTTTATTGTCTAGAGTTGCCCCAAAGGTGTTTAACATTTCTTAAATTAGCTCCTAGAAGAAATAGTGCAAACTTCTTTGCTACGGTGCATGCCAGTTCGAGATCAGAAAAGAGCCAGCGTCCTGAGTGGTATGCATTTCTTATGTCTAATATAGTCGAGCTAGCTAAATAATTGCAAGGGGAACGGCTAGAGAGAAAATTGAAACTCTTTCTATATTCCAAATAAAACTACTGCATTCCTAATATTTACCAAGTTGCTATTGTGTAGAAATCCCCACATTGTGCTCCATATACCGGAAGCAAACAACTCCCCTGGCCATCACATACATTCCTCAGATAATCAGTGTCCCAAATCACTTAATCAAGAACCCTAAATTAATAATGGGGGCTCTGAGTTTCAGTGACGTTTTACGTTGTTTATTGAGCCAAGTTCCTGGCGTTACAAACATTCACTCCTAGAAAAGGGGCTGGGGTTGCCACTTGGTCTCGAGTGTCTGGGTTATAAATTCAGCGTGAGGGAGAAAACAAAGGCATTATCTAGTTCTCACCCAACCAGGTTTCAAACTAGGATCTTACTTTGTTGTACAGTTGGATTTGTCTGAGAGGAAGGGGGGGGGGGTGATGGAATCTATGCCGCTGGCCTTTTCCTGCGGATCCGGGTCCCCACGACGGAAACATTTTCAGATCTATGAGCCCCGAGTGGATAAACACCCACAATTACTATGGGACAAGGACGAGTGGCAAAACCTGAATGGAACGCAGCTTTGGCGTTGGGTGAAACTAATGATGTGCGGCTGCTTTACCCTTACAGGGAAGGAGGAGGGGGGGAGCCCTTTCTGATTAATAAGTAGCAGGCTAATGTTGAGGGCTTTTTCTGCCCGATTGCCTTTTTGAATTAGAGCCGATTTCTTCACACTTCAATAGGGCCTGTCTCTTTTAAAATGACTGACAGATTTGTTTCTCCTTTTTTCTCTCCCTGAGACTTAATGATGTAAATTTTCTAATTAGTTAAATCACGTTGCTTAAAGGCCTTAATATTTACCGGGCAAGGAGTGAGAGTCCTGAGTGGATCGCTTAAAATAGACAAAGAAATAACGTTAGGCTTTTAAAAGAGAGGGTGAAGGGGGGGGGGGGGGGAAGCAGGAGGAATTGGGGGGGAGGGGGTGATATAACGTAAAACTAGAGGTAAAGTTCAGCCTGGAGCTTCTTCCTTCCTCCTCCTCCTCCTCTCCTCAAACCCCGCTTTTATTTTTCAATCAGCTAAGATTTAATTAGGAGCCCTCAGGCCGGACGATCTGATATTTTCTCATTAGTTTCCCATCAGTAGTCTTGAGTGTTAGATTGGCTTAAAGGTTGTCAACATTTGACCAATTTTATTTAAGGAAAAGAAACCACGCATTATAGCTCCGGGACCTGAGATCTGAAAATAAATCCTGCCCCGATCAGCGGAACTAACAGGCGAAAAAAATGTTGACAATTCATCGTTGTATTTAATAAGTTGCAGTTGCATAATGTACAGTGCGCAGGGCGAGAGACTGCAGCGAGCCGGTCCCAGGCAGTGACACCCGGACCGGCTGCCGCGAGCCGGGCTAAGGTGTATGTACCCTCGCGCAAGGGTGTGATAAATACCTGGCGGGTACCTAAGGACAGTGAAGTCAGACAAGGCTGAGTTACAAGAAGTGAAACCCAAGGAGAGGAGCTGTTTAGGGTTTGGAAACTGCAGCTTATTTTGCCTTTTTTGTTGTTGTTCCAGCGCAATGAAACAAGCCTTGTGGTTACCGCTCCTTTAGCCCAGACACAACATCAGAGCGCCCCCTGCTGGCCAACTGAACAGAGCGCCTCCGGTCCGCAGCACAGACTTCTCAAGCAAAGCTTGCCAGTACCAGGGAGATTTCCTGTCAGGGCTCAGTGTTTAAATATATATGTGTGTGTATATATATATAAGAAAGGACACTCTCTGTTTCCCCCCACGCCTTCCTCTTGGCCTCAGGGGATTATAATATAAACTGTTTAGGAAACTGCCATTTAAAAAAAAACTACAAAAACTGCAGATCTAAAAAGGGGAAAATGTTGATAACAAGGATAAATATACCAGTGTAGCTGCTGCGGTTTAGTTTGTGTCGATTTTCCTGCACTCGCGGAGAAATGCAAACATCAAAAAAGTGATCTTATCGTCCTGGGTTAACGATGGCACAGAGAGAAGAAGGGCAGGTAACATTTTGTCCCCCCTGCTATAGAAAAGTTAAACCCCAGATGTTACAGAATACCGAGATAATACCTGTGCCAGTGAGCATGTGGTTACTACTGTAGTCCAGCTGTCATCCAGGGAACTGCTAAAACTTACCACCTAGCTTCTTGATATTAAATGTAATTATACACATACACTCCCTCTACAGTCATACCCTGTGTCTGTGTGCCTACACCTACCTACACAGCATTGTGCATAAGCATTCGGTGGGAAGCTAAAAATGACAGTGAAACATGACCAAATAAGTGTCACATTTTCCCAGTCATTTATATGTAAGCTTACGATGTCTGCTCTTTAAAAACAGCAAAATCAGCTGTCCTAAGAGCCTGATGCTATGGCATGCTCGGGGTGGTGTTGTTTTCTTATTACGCAATGGCTATTTCGCACATTGTTTATCCTTGCATGCGCGCACACACACACGTTAGAATAATAAAGCCTAGTCATTTTTTTCTATAGGGGCCGTAATGATCACCTTGAACTAATATCTAAATTATTAGCACCATCTTCTTCTGGGAGAAAACGACCTGGAAATTCAGCGGTAAAGTGGGATCCTCAGGTAACAGCAGAAGCAGCTTTTATGCTCAAAAGCGCTCAGACAGTGGGCAGTTGCCTTCCTGGCAAATTATTCTCCATAACTTCGTGCGTGAGAGCAGACGGTTTTCTTCTAGTGTTGGGTTTTTTCAACGTCTCCTTTGGAGGAGCTGCCGGTTCAGTGGGGCGGACTCAATCAGGAGTGGAGCAGGCAGCCCCCGGTGGAAAACAGTGACATGTAACAAAAGCAGAACACCATTTTAAAGCTCCAATAAAATCGTAAATCACTTGTGTTTAAAGAGGCACCAGGGCCACTGTGTAAACTGAGGTACAGTTAAATATTTATAGTTTAAAGGATTATTTTGTCTATTTTAGAAGAAACATCAAGTTCACTTGGTTCAGGGCTCTGTCTACACAGAAATACAGGCACAACAATGCCCTGCAGAAGAGCTGAAGGGTTTGGATCATGGCAGTAGCTCCCCAAATTTATTTTCGTTTTTTTTTAATGTGTGTGTGTGTGTGTGTGTGTGTGTGTAGAGGGAGGAGGAGGTGGGGGAGAGGAATATATAACTGAACTGCAGAAAACACCTTTCTGGAAACAAAGGCAAGGAGCAGCATTTCAATTGCAAATGCATCAGCCAGAGACCAAATAACAGTTGTGGGAAGACACTCATAAAATTAATGTACCTTACTTACCAAAAAAAAAAAAAAAAAAATCAAATGCTTACTACAGTTACCTCGGTGCAGCTTAATAAAAAATTAGCCTTACTGACAGTCTTGTCAACATCTTAAGTAAATTATCATAGCGCTGGTCTTTGGAGAAGAGACCCCACACTTCTTGCTAAAACACCTCCTATCGTTAATCTTAAACCACTTGAAGATTATGATGGAAAGAATGGGATCACTAGCCATTATCATCTCAAATTGCTGTTAAAAAGTCCGCTGTTTATTTTTGCAACCAAAGCAAATGTATCTGGGAAATGCAGAAGAGGGAAGAAAGGAAAACACAAGAAAGGCAGAACAATTGAGGCGAATCCTGTTGCAACCCCGATGATAAACACATGGAAAAGGCTGTTACTGCTCTTTGGATTGCTGGAATTTGGGCAGACGTTAGAAAAATAAACAAAGCGATGGCTCCACATCAGCTCTGTAAATGCAATGATACAGTCAATGGAAGGTAACTCTTTTTCTAAATTAATTTTCCTTTTCCTGAATACTTAAATATTTGCTTACCTCCGCATCGACCAACTGATAAATACCAGAGCTATTTAAAAACTACTTACACCTTCAAGTGCTCATTTTCTTATACAAAATAGGTTCCTTTTTATTTCTGTCTTTTTCAATGTATTGTATGCTTTTATAATAACAATAAAGTCTCTAATAGCATTTATTTATGATGATCCTACACACCTGAAAAATCTGCTCCCAATGAAATCTTTTCAAGAGGGATCTATGGTTTTATTGTAGTCCTTCCTGTTACAATCTGATTCCACTTTATATTGCCTTTTTTTTTTACAGCTGGAAAATAAAATATTCTTTTTGTTCAATTAATTCCAGGATTTGGCATAAACGGGGCAATCTGCTGTGTTCCGGTCATTCAACCTGAAATGTTATCCGCGTACCTTTGCACCTTAAGTGAATGCACAGTTCGAGGCGAACGGTGCATGTAGCTGAATACAACCAAAATGCAGATTGTAAAGTCCTTCTTTAAAATGCAACAGTTCACAGGAACGTTTAACAATACGATGTGAAACAATCGACTCCCCTCCCCAAAGACAGAGAGAGAGAGAGAGAGAAAACACTAAAACCTGAGGATGCAAATTAAACTAAACTAAACTCATCTCCATGCTTTGGCGAGTTGAATTTTCCTGTTGTTCCTACGAGGACTCCATTTCGATATCAGTGTAATAAAGAGAGAGGTAGGTGGGTTGATTTGTTTTTTGTTTAAATGGAGACAATATTTTTCTCTTGACGTTAAAAGGATGAATAACATGCGAACGGAAACTTCTGCCTTAAGCTCTGCCCAGGTACGTGTAGCACAGCCAGCCAGCTCCACCGCCTGCTCCCCCGCATTGCCCCAGCAGTGACCTCAGCCCGGAGATGCAGAGAGGTGAGAGGTGACTCTGCGAGCTAGCGCAGACCTGGCCCTTTTAGAGCCGTAGCGTGGAACTGGGGCTAATCAGTCCTTCACTGGATTAAAATATAGGGACCAGAAGGGAAGCCCCTTTGGTTGCAAAGAACATGCACTGAGAACGAAATAGCAATAAAATGAAGAGAATACTGTCCTGAGCAGAGGGATTTAGCACTAACAAACAGTTTTGTGAAGGCAAACTGTAAAATTATATACGCACTGTACCGCTAGATCAGTTAGACATAGACCTCTGTCTGTGTGTGCGATCATATCTGTCTATGACACACACTGTCATGAAATAAGGTGACAAAGTTATGATACAGCATGGAAGAACTGTAGTCCTATCTGTTGTGCAACTGAGATGTGCACAAGCAGTAGGTTGCGGAACACTATGCGCTGGCGTGGTAAAATAATTGTCTCCATATCTAGAGATCCACTATTTACATTATAATGTACAACTCAGTTACATAAGAAATCCGGAAAAGATTGGCAAATTGGGTACAAGTTATCCATTTCGCTCTAAGGTATGGAAACAGAGAGAGAGAGAGAGTGTAATAACTCGGAAATATATACATTATACACACTCACATACACACAGATAATGGAACATTTGCAAACTGATCGCTTAAAACAAATGTTCCTTTATTGTTTGGGTACCAACGATTTTTAATAACCACGTGGAATCAGAGAAGATGGTCAACTGTCTGGTTAAAGTATTCTGCTCGAATGGAATTATTTTACTAGGTTAATATGCAATTGCAAGAAGAATGAGCATAGGAATGACCTGGGATGCAAGGGAAAATATGTTCAAAACTAAAGAATGTTGGGGGAATGGGAATATTTGGAGCAGGATAGGGACCTGTAGTAAGAAATAGTTGATTTTGTTGCTGAAGCCAGGTTACAAAGTTTAGGTTTTGTTTTCCAGGGAGCAAAACGTTCATTTTACACAGTAGTAAGCGGCTTCTTGATCAGTGCTGGAATGAATTTCGGGAGTGGCGCGAATACAGCTCTGCGCGAGGAAGAAATGGGTTGCGCGTTGTCGCAGCGATATTTTCCGGAGCAATCAAACAGACCCGCAGCTCAGGTAAGCTGCCACACGAAACTATTTTTAACTGAACAAAAGCCTGGGCAAACAACACGTGACGTCAGTGGCCAGCCTCCTCAGCTAGTGAAGGAGAGACGAGCTTATCTCACCGAACCTTTCTTCTGCCCCCTCCGCCTCCCCAAAATGCATAGAGGAGGAGGCGAAGCTCACTCAGCATCGTGGCTCCGTTCTTATGAAGCACCTCTTGGTTGATCCCGCCTGTATTAAAGAGCGGCCTCATAGCCTAGGGGGGTTGTAAACCGCGGAGATGGGAACTACAGAAGCCAGGCTAAGGAGACGCGAGGGAGGCAAGGGTTAAAAGGCGATGCAAGGGACAGGTGTAGCAGAAAGCTCTGCTGCGAAGTGACAGCTGTTACTAAAAATATTTCGCAACTTTGGGGACTGTCAAGAGTGGAAGTTCCTTTAGCCCACAAGCCTTTCCCTCTCTGTGTCTGCAAGGAATCAGAATCCCTCATGAGCTGCATTCATTGTTAAGGGTAGGTCTAGTTCTGCGCCTGGTTTATCGCTAGCACACACATCTGCTCAGGAGACAAAGGCAAGTGTATTTATCCGACCCCCTCCCAAGAGCTCCCAGTGCCTTGCTCGCGCACACAGACTGGAGTAAACAGCAAGAGACGTCCCAAGTTTAGCGATCAGAACAAGGCTTGATTTATCGTGAGCCCTATTCGCAGGCACTGTAAAGGCTAGTGACCATTATTTCCTAATAAACAATTCCCCTCATCCCGAGCCGTGCTCCCGCGCAGAGTGCAAAAGGCAGTGAGAGACTCACTCCGGCTCTGTCCTGCCTGGAAGGAAGGTTTGACCCCCGGGGCTTTCTAATACTGTAAACTTTGGAAATCTCACGCTGTTTGAAACGATTATCACTCGCTTTTTCTGTTGTGCAGGCGCCCTGAGGGATGAATGGGTTCCCTGCAGCACCGGACTGGGGGGCTAAGGGATCTCGAAAGGTGAGGTTTGCCTAGCTGCTGCCCAGAGTCTGCCACTCCTTGCAAGGAAGCCTGAGTCTGGGGAGGGACGGAGCGATCAGGAGCTGGGGGCTCTTTGCCAGGGAGGAGGCTGGAGTGGGGTGAACGCATCTGCACGCAGTCATTGCAGGCATGAAACCTTGCGAGCTCTGGGCGAATTCTCCTCGCCTCCTCCCCCTTGTCTTCCTGCGTCTCCTCCGCCTCTGCAGCCAGAGCCAACAAGGGGCCGCGATTCGTTTGGCCGAGTTAGTTAAAATAAATAAACCCACGAAGATTCACTGGCGAGCAATGCCGCATCGACCCGAAGGTTTATTAAGAAGCGAGTCTGCTCCAGTCCCTCTTAAAGGCGAGAGGGCTGCAGCCAAGCAGAAGTCAAGTCACACTTGTTGTTATTCAATTCAAACTCCCTCTTGCCCTGTCCTGTGCCACCCCGGGGAATCTCACACACCAAAGCCATTGGCGATCGCTACCCACCTCTGATCAGCCCTTTGCCACCCGCCGCAGAGCAGAGTGGGGAAGGGAGCGGGCACAGCTAGCCAAAGCAAACACAGCCCTGAGTTAAACTAATTTCCTCAGCGAGCCTACGGGACACGTTGGGAGATGGCATCAAACCCGCTCAGCTTGTTCATCTCCTCCCTTCGCTCCGATCTGAGCAAGGATGCAAGGAGAGGGCTGCCACAAAGTGCTTTTTCTGTCTTGTTGGCGATGGGGATTGTTAACCCGAATAAAAATCCTTACAGCTGTCTCCTGGTGAAGATGCAATTGGTGTTATTGCCAATCACGATTAGCAATAATTAGCCCGAAAGCGTGAAGGATTCAGCTGCCAAGGTATTCTGAATAACCTGTTTGGAACAGGCAACAAAACATTAGGTCCAAACACAAACTAACTGCAAACTTCCAGTAACGGGGCTCTTCCAAGAGGATCAGATTCCAAATAAGATCCTAGCTCCTGGCTCCTCATGCTACCTTTTCTCTCATGTAGTTTACCTATCCATGATTATTTTTTCTACATCCTGTATTTTCCCCCACAAAGGTCTCTGCAAACTTGAAGTAGCAACTAAGCATCTTCTCCAAACATCTTTACTTGTTTACTCAGCTCTCTCAATTTTAAATACAAAGTAAACAAACTGGAGGGATAATGCAGTCCCAGAGCCAAGCCAGAGCTGCTCTGTTTATGCTCTGAAACTCATCCTTAGGCCCTCTGAATTGGGAAAGTTTAAATGAAGTGTAACTAGAAGAAGGTCACAGGTGACTGACAAGTTCAAGCTACTTATCTCAATTATCAAATAGTTTTATTTCCAAATTGTGTTCAATTTGATTTTCCTGCCTCGCCACAAATTAGCTTAGAAAAAAATCAAATGAAAGCAGACAATTTAAGCCAAATCCTGTAAACTATTATTTATTTGTAAAATCATTTTTGTGATATATACTCCCATTAATGGTTATGCGGTTGCCAAATCTTTCCAAGTGGATTTAGAAATGTAGCCATCAAATTATTTCAAAGGCAGGACTATTAGGGACAAAAATAATTATGAACTTTCAGAAGCATTATAAAAAATAAGTTTCTGAATGTTGTCTCTTTAAATTTCACTTAAATTTTCATTTCATTTAAGCCTTGAGGCACAGTAGAGAGATATTCAGTGTCTAACAAGGAGTTTGGAAAATAATGCTCAGTACTAGAATAGAGCACACTTTCTCCATAAAATATGGATAAGGAATCAATTCATAAACACAAATACCCACTAGAACTGAGTTTTAATATAGCATTTCATATGAAAATTTTTATATGCATTATTTAGGAGATAACAAAAGCTCTTCAAATCAAGGCTTATACAGTCACATCTGGGGGTTTTTCCCTTCTAATTTTCATTTTTTAGAGAAAATATTAGGAAAAAAACTACACTGCCCCCTGTTACCATATATATTAACTATTACCATCAGCTTTTAATCAGCAACATGTATATTGCCTTAGATTTACAGAATCCATACCATGATGCTTCTTTCAGAGGACAGTAAAATGAGGATACTATCTTTATTCAGTTGTAAGATTTGATGTTAAAAAACAAAAGCACAAACACACTTGTCTTACCATTTGTTTTAAGTATATTTAAGTACACACACACTGAAACTGAAGTAATGAACTTTAGATGACATCATATGAGCAATCAGAGAAATCAGAACACAGACCTCTCCAAATAAGAAGTGGTTAGAGTGAATTCACCTATATTAGACCCAGACTTGTCCCTAACCAAAGGTGTTCTACTTGGGACATTTAGTAAATTTTGCTGTGTAAAGTCCAATCCCTGTCACTGTCAGTACAAATTCTTTAGGCCTTCCAGTCTAAATAAGCTATCTCCAGTAACCAGGGAAAGATTAAAAACCTACTCTCAGGTTTCAGATAGTTTGATATAATTCTTTTGCTAACCCCATTTTTTTTAATAACATGATTACTCTATAATCTAGATGAAAGGATAAATATTGAAGAAGGCTCCTTTGTGAGCCATATTTTTTTTTCCAGTGTGCACCAACACAGCTTTGTCCTTTGAATGAAAAGGCAGACAAAGTGTTTTCAAAATAGAAACACCTAGGATTATTTTGAAAAACATAAGCAGTTTTTAAAAAATACTCTGGAGTTTTCTGAACAACCCTGATGTACTCACATTCTTATCTCAACTTTTTTTTTTTTTTACAATTGTAAGTGGATAGTCAAGCTAAATTGATGCTTTATGTATATCTTGTCTCAATTTGTAAAACTATTCTCTGGAAGGAGATAATTTGAAAAAAAAATACAAAAAAGAAGAAACGATACCACTGACAACAATTTACTTAAATTCACAAACCTTGAAATTGATGCATCTCCTATCAATCATAGTCAGAAGATTCAGTAAAACACATCCAACATTTGTATATCAAAAGTGGGACTAAAAAAACCTGTTTTGTTCAATTTAAACATCCTTCACCGTGTTGTAGTTTTATATGCCGATATTGATGTATGCACTTATTACAAGTTAGATTTCTCCTTTCAAACATCCATACGGTATTAACCTCACAAAATTAAAGTGCATGCCATTCTACTGTACAGATGTTTGTTCTCACTGGCTTACTGACAATGAAATATTTATTAAATAGTAATAAGGCGATATTGACTTCTCTATTCTGTCAATATGAAGATTTGTTGATCTGTGAGGTTAATATTGATGAGGCAGAGTGAGGTAAACATTTGGTCAGGAGGGTAAATAAATTCTGATATTGACATAAATAAAACTTAGTACTAATATGAAAACTAACCTCTTTTGTTTTTATTGGTTACACACACATTAGTGCAACCTATCAGCATGTGAATGCATAGAGCCATGTCGTATGCTCACGCCAATGTCAACACTTGACACTAGTTTTGCAGAACATAGTCCAAAAATGTCTGTCAATGGTATTTAAAATTAAGCTCAAATGATGCCAAGCACTTGTGGTCTTTAGTCATGCTCTGTGTTCATTTCAAGCAGACAGTGTTAGTTTACAAATGGAGTAGTTCCTTAAAATACTACTGGATGGGCTCTGTTTATGTCCTCAATATTCTTCATATGAAGGAGACTTCTGTTCCTGCTTAAGAATGGCTTTGAAAGAAAAATAGGATGAGCTCTTCTGTCAAAATATTATTTTTGTTTGTTATCTCATCAAAATGTCAGTGGAAGTTTCCCCTCCTCTCTTTACCCTCTGCCACAGAACACAATAGCATACAGGCTTTGAACAATACCAGAAGCCATTTAACTTGATGAGTCTGGCAGAAGGAGCTACTATTTTGTTCATTATTTTCCTCAGATTTCCCTTCATTCTATTTAAGAGAAGCTCAGTGCTGCTTATTGTGGAAGAATCTACTATTCCATCCATCAGGTGTGTCTCTCCCAGCTTATATTATTTTAATCTATCATATTTATGTGTTGGAGACAACGTGCGTGACTTGCATCTTGGTTTTCTGGGTAGAGATTAAAGTTATGCAACCTAGTATTTAAGTTGATAATAGAGCTACGGACAGAAAAGCCACGAGCGACAATATTGCCAACCTTTAGGTTTTTGATCACTGCTGATGGCCCTGATCCTGCAATCAGATCTACACAGGCAGAGCCTGGCACGTGTGCAAAACTCCGCTGACAGCAGTGCAGCTCTGCACGGGCACAAGGGTCCACTCACATGGATCGTACTGCAAGGTGGTGGCCTAACATATTAAAATAATACTTTAGCAGCCCTTATGAAATGAGATGGTGATCTCAGTCCACTTCACAGTGTAAAGGTGTCCACTCACTCACCAAATCCCACCACAACTGGGAATGGTAGTGGTAGCCTCAGCAGAGAAGTCAAAGCTAATAGTTATGAAGATGGCTGTTTATCCTCTCCCCTCTGGTGCACCCTCTGAGCTAGAGCAAGGGCATGGGAAAGTTTGTATTGTCACTACCTGTACTGTTCCTGCTCTGGGGATATTAGCAGCCAGGGCAGGCAATCTGTCACTTACTATACATGCACACCTAAATATATTAGAAAAGAATCACAATATAAGATCAGTCAGTTAGCTCTTTAAGACTTGTCCATCTAGTATTTCTGAATGGTGTGCTTGAGTGTTTTCTTTTCTTTTCTTTTTCTCTTCCTCATATTTCAGTTGTCCTCACATCCTTCTTACTAGGAGGGCACTATCTCTGATCCATTTCTCCTGATCCTGCAGAACCAGGCAGGCAGATCCCTGTGTCCACCAGAGCTCCACTAAAAGTCAGTGGGGTTCTGTGCAGGCACAGGGTTCTGCCCACATACTTGTCTTTGGAGGACTGGGGCCCTAAATGTTCATCAACAGTGTTAGGTTCAGCAAGCTGGACTGAACTGGTTTAGGGCCAGAATCTGCTACCTTTCCTCATCTTGAGTAACACCGTATTTCATGAGTAGTCTCACTGATTTCAAACTACTACTCAGCAAGAGTCAGGAAGGCAGAATCTATCCCTCAGTGATTTAGGACTATTCTGGGTGTCTTGTTGCTGCTCCCTGATAGGGTTGGATGTTCTACCCACTTCTGACATTGGGCCACCTATTCCCTGTAGCAGAATCCAAAAAAAGGTTACTCTTAAAATCTGCTGCTTGACGGACACTGGGACATAGTTAATGCAAAGTGGGATTTTCAAAAGCACCTAAGTGATTTAGAAGCACAAGTCCCATTAATTTGCAATCAGTATGGGTGCAAGGGACAGTCAGGGCAGCTATGGTTTCAGGATCTGGAATTTGGGCTTCAAAGTCACTTAGATGTTTTTGACAATCCCATACATAGCAATGTTAGAAGTGGTACTCTTAGGTGTGTTAAAAGATGTCACCAAATAACTTGGGTACTCCTGGGTAACATGTGTACTTGACAGATACTGGCAGACAGCATTAGGATTCCTAGGCTAACTAGATCATTCCAGTGCATTGCCCTGAAAGGCCAGGATATATTTCCTCGGAAGAGTACATTAAGATACCAAACCCATACTTGATCTGTCTGTAGTTTCAGTGCTGTAGGTCTAATACCTGGATTTCTTATGGGGCAAATAATAGCTGAACAATTGCTCTGCCAATGGGGTAAGCTGAGTAAGAGAGAAAAGTCAATAATAACTAGAGGGCCTCCCATGTCTAGTTGCACATTTCACAAAATGGATTGCATGTGGAAGAAAGGCAGCAATTGTGTAAACCGGGTATAGATAATTCCCATGCTGTGAAAATCTCTCTACATTAAGAAGGCTGGTGGAGTAAAAGGTTACAAGAAAAAGGGTAATAAAAAAAATCGAAAGAAAAGGAAATCAAAATAGGTGCCTTTGCAAGTAAAGAAGCCACACTCTGACATGGTGGTCTTTAATACAAATACATTTGTCTTTCAGACCCTCTGCTCTTGATTAGAATTCTGATGTCACTGGAGGGGTTACAATTTTGTTGAGTTTCTAGATCTCAGTTGTGCTGTCAAGGGGTCATTCTTTCTGGTAATAAGGTAGCTAGTGGCCCCTGGGAGAGAGGGAAAACAATTGACTCTTGAAAGCAGAAACATATACTGAAGTCTAGAGTAGGTTTTTTGGCAGTGTACCAGGTTTTTTCTCATAGCATTTGTCATTGTAGCAATGAAAAAATTGTGGGAGTTCTACAGGCAGTTGGAAAAGGAAAAAAGAACACAACAACAACAAACTAGATGTAATTTATTTTGGAATTGTATGTAAGAGCCGCTTGTTTTTTGTTTGCCACACTGTTGGTTCACTTGTAAAAGAAATGAATCTCATTAAATAGAAATATGTTGCTTATTTTAAAGCAAATGATTATCAAATGACTATACTTCAAAACATTTTTCCTTTAATTTGAAGTGAAGTCATTTGAGCTTGAAACATATGCCTCTGCTAAATGCAGACTGCTCTGTTGCCAAAAAAAGACAACTTCATTCTGAGTCCACTGCTTTCAAAAACTGGTGATTCTGGATGTCGCTGATAGTATGAATCTTGGCAGTAAGTCTTTACAGAGGTCAGTACTAACGTTTCTTTGATTACCACTAGTTACTTTTGATTCTTTAAGGACAAAACTAGAGTTTTATCTATCATCATACTAAAGCAGAACAAATGAAACGTTGCTTTTAGTTGGCTTTTGATGTATTATTCCATGCTGTACAACTGACTAAAACTCACTAGTTGGCAAATAATTCACACTGAGATCTGGATGTAAATATTTTCTAAAGGGTTAAGGTTGGCTTTGGTTGACAAACCGGCCCAGTGGGCAGTATCTGTATCTCTTTATTAGAGTGTGTGTGTGTGTGTGTGTAATTATATATATATATATATATATATATATATATATATATATATAACTATTGTCACCAAATGTAATTTAAAGTAATCTAATTTAAACTATACTTAAGGGATTTAAAATGGCTTTTCAGCTTTATTATTATTATTATTACTGACCCCAATTCTGCGACTGAGAGTGTGCGGGCAAACTGTTGTAGCCACATGCTGTCAATTATAGGGCCTAAATCATGTTTCAACCAAGGATCTCAAAGCACTTCACAAATGTTGCTGAGCCGTATAATTATGCTCATTATATTGAAATGGAAACTGAGGCACAGAGAAATTAAATGATTTGTCCAAGAGCACACAGAGAGGTAATTGCAGATGGGGGAACAGAATCCAGATCTACTGCCTCCTGCCAAAGTTCCACTCACTCCCTTTTCCTGCATGCCCACGGTCTGCCTTCCTCTAAGGGCTGAGGTGGGGGAGGAGTAATAACCTCATCAAGCAGCCCCATTCTTAGGCCTGGTCTACACTGAGGGCAGGGATCGATCTAAGTTATGCAAAGTCGATGTACTTAGACCTACTCACCGCGGTGAGTCGACTGCTGCTACTCCCACGTTGACTCCGCCTGCGCCTCTCGTGGCGGTGGAGTACAGGAGTTGACGGGAGAGCGCTCAGGGGTCGATTTAACGCGTCTAGGCTAGACGCAATAAATCGACCCCTGCTGGATCGATCGCGGCCCACCAATCAGGCAGGTAGTATAAACATACCCTCACACTGTTACTAGCAATATGTAGACAGCTCATTCAGAGAAGTAAGGAGTCATCTTACTGTCTTTTACTTCCCTAACCAGTCACAATCCTGCCCACTTATTTTTTTTCCTGTCATGCCTTTGTCCGGGCATACAGAAAATAGAACTAATCATTTTCAGTTCTGTATCTTACTAAAAGGTAGCATTAGCCATTTATTGATCTTAAGGCCAGAAAGAAACATTATGATGATCATCTAGTCTGGTCTCTTGCATAACCCAGGTAATAGAACCTCACAGCACCGGCCATAGAACCTCACTGTCAAAAAGCGACATTGTTCCCTGCTTTTTCTTGACCATCTTGCTTAAAGGAAGCAAATAAAATAAAAGCTATAGTACAGTTAACAGATTGAGTCTCAGGCCATTTTTGGAGAGCTCTCTTCTGCTTTCTTTTTCCAGTTAAAAATCTACCTCTTATTCTGCTCCTTGTTATTGCTGATTTTCAACCTAAGCAGTTTCTTCATGGAAAGAGGTTCCTGGAACTACCAACTTTTCTAATGCAGCCGGTCTGGTATTCAGTGAATGCATCAGTCTGGACAGCAATATTGTCTGCTTCTTCCCAGCAGTATTCCCAAAGGTGCTCTCTGGATGTTGGTTTGTCACCTGACAAAACCTAGATACGCTATGCTCCACAAAGGGACTTAGGTTTTGTGATGCTGAGCATCACAGTGCCTTACTTTCAGGTGTCTAGAAAATGATTGGAACAACGCTGTGATCCACAAACCCTGACTTTGTCACGGAGGCTCCCTACACAGTGAATGGGAGAGATAGGTTCCTGAGAATGAGATCCACAAAAACTAGCATGCTAGGCAGGGCGTCGCCTAAACTAGCCAATGGGAGATGCCAATGAGAGGAAGTGCCTTTCTCTGCTTGGGATCCACAGCCAAGGACACCTCCTGGAGTCAGTAGTTTCTTGTGAGAATGAATTACGCATCTGTCTCATTCCACACAAAAGCGGGAGGCAGGATGGGGGAGGAAGAGGAAGTGGTGGTGCCCATCTTATCACTTTTAACATAGTGGTTAGAGCACTCACCTGGGATGTGGCGGATTCAGGTTCAATTCTTCCCCACCTGATGGAGAGAAAGGATTTGCACAGGGCGTTTCCCACCTCTCAGGAGAGAGCTGTAACCAGTGGGCTAAAAGTTATAAAGTGGACACACCAACCCCATCATCTCTTTCTCCTTGGCCAGATTCTGAATGGAACCTGATCCAGCAGGCATGCTCAGAGGCCAGCTACTGGATCAGGCCCCAAGGGTAAGACAGGCACTCTTCCACCTCTCTTCAACTGGTTCATGGATTACACCGAGGCTTAGGTGGGAGCTAAACGTTCAGATGCCTAGAATAAAGCAGCAGTGCACATGCCCAGAGGCAGAAACTTAGGCACCTCAAGAACTTTTACAGAGAAATCTTGGGCACTTTTAGGGTATGTCTACACTATGAAATTCGGTCGAATTTATAGAAGTCGAATGTTTAAAAAGCGATTCTATACAGTCAATTGTGTGTATCCCCACTTAAGACCATTAAGTCGGCAGAGCGTGTCCACAGTACCGAGGCTAGCATTGACTTCCGGAGCGTTGCACTGTGGGTAGCTATCCCACAGTTTCTGCAGTCTCTGCCGCAGATTGGAATTCTGGGTTGAGATCCCAATGCCTGATGGGGCAAAAAACATTGTCACCAGTGGTTCTGGGTGCATGTCGTCAGGCCCCCATTCCCTCCCTCCCTCCGTGAAAGCAATGGCAGACAATCGTTTTGCACCTTTTTTCATGGGTTACTCATGCAGACGCCATACCACGGCAAGCATGGAGCCCGCTCAGCTCACCGTCACCGTACGTCTCCTGGGTACTGGCCGACGTGGGACTGCATTGCTACACAGAAGCAGCTCATTGCCTTGTGGCAGGAGATAGTGCAGTACGACGAGTGGCCGTCCTTGTCGTTTCCTGGGTGCTCTTGGCTGGCCTTGGTCAGGTCTGCCGGGGCGCCTGGGCAGAGATGGGTGCTCCTGGCGGACCTCGGTAAGGGAGATTAGTCTTTAAAAAGAGACATGTTAGAGAACAATGGGTAGACTCTTTCACGGTGAACCAAGCTGTTAACATTACATAGCATGTGTGTTTTCTTTACAAGGTCGCATTTTGCCTCTTATATCGAGGGCCTGCTGGTATGGTGTGAGAGACCACACACGCAGGGCCGGCAGGCAACAGAATTCGGCTTGCAGGCAGCCATGGTAAGCGAAAGTCTTTTGGCTTCTTTAACCTTCCTAACATGTGGGAATGGTTTCAAACAGCAGCACCCTCATTTCACATACCAAGCACCCGTTGGGTTGGCCCTTTAAAATGCGTTGGCCATTTAAAAGGAGGGGCTGAGGTTTTTGGGTTAACGTGCAGCACAAACCCAACTAACCCTCCTCCCCCCCACCCCACGCACCCAATTCTCTGGGATGATCACTTCACCCCTCCCCCCCACCGCCTGGCTAACAGTGGGGATGATTTCTGTTCAGCCACAGCCAAACAGCCCAGCAGGAGGATTTCCGCTCCATCCCCGGACACGTTAACATACTTTTCCAGTAGCTGTACTGGCCGCGAATGCATCCCAAGTCTTCATGGCAAATTAATCATTAAACTTGCTTGCTTTTAAACCATGTATTATATTTACAAAGGTACACTCACCAGAGCTGCCTTCTCCGCCTTCAAGGTCTGGGAGCCCGGGTTGGGAGGGTTGGAAAGGTATTGTATCCAAGTTGATAAACAGTTCCGGGCTGTCAGGGAGAATGGTTTCTCTGCTTGCCTTGTGTGCGCTATCATCTTCCTCATCCCCAAAATCCTCATCCCTGTTGCGTGAGACTCCCCACTTGCAGGAGTTCATGTATAGGGGTGGGGCAGTGGTAGGGGCACCCCCTAAAATTGCATGCAGCTCATCATAGAAGCAGCATGTCTGGGGCTCTGAACCCAAGTGGGCATTTGCCTCTTGGATTTTTTGGTAGGCTTGCCTAAGCTCCTTAAGGTTCACTCGGCACTGCTGCAGGTCCCTGTGATAGCCTCTCCTTCATGCCCTTGGAGATTTTTTCAAATATTTTGGCATTTCTTCTTTTGGAACGGAGTTCTGATAGCACGGATTCGTCTCCCCATACAGCGATCAGATCCAGTACCTCCCGTTCGGTCCATGCTGGAGCTCTTTTGCAATTCTGGGACTCCATGGTCACCTGTGCTGAGAGCTCTGCACGGTCACCTCTGCTGATGAGCTCACCACACTGGCCAAACAGGAAATGAAATTCAAAAGTTCTCGGGGCTTTTCCTGTCTACCTGGCCAGTGCACCTGAATTGAGAGTGCTGTCCAGAGCGGTCACAATGGAGCACTCTGGGATAGCTCCCAGAGGCCAATACCGTCGAATTGCATCCACACTACCCAAATTCAACCCTGTGAGGTCGATTTCAGCGCTAATCCACTCATTGGGGAAGAGTACAGAAACCGGTTTTAAGAGCCCTTAAAGTCAGAAAAAATGGCTTCATAGTGTGGACGGGTAAAGGGCTAAACCTATCTAACGCTGCTAAATCTGACCTAAACTCGTAGTGTAGACCAGGGCTTAGTTTAAGGCAGGGGATTTTGTGGATCACAGTGGTGCCTAAACTGGGATTTAGGTACCTAAGTGGATATGGGCCTATGTAACTGGTTTTATTCAGCACATCGAGAGAGTTCTTTTGATTCTATAGGACGCTTGGGTAATTTTTCCACCATCCCATCTGACAGGTCTCACTGGTGTGGTACGGACTTTGCTGAGTCCCCAGTTTTTATACATTTGCTCTGAAGATTTCTGAATCAGAATGATTTTCCTCATCAGAATGAAGTTAACATGTTATTCCAAATCCTGCAAAGAACTGTTTAAACAACATTTCAGCAACCTTGATGACTTCTTGGTCAGTGACAGGGTGGACCTGATGTTCTTCACTAAAATAATTTATAGTAATCAATAATTAATAAATAATAATACTTTGCACTTCTAACGCTTCCATTCACTTTACAGATATTATTGATGTAAACCACATTACTCACCCCATGTAATAGAGAAAACAACCCCGCCCCCGCCCCCACCATATTTGGAATCCAGTCAGGAACTGATTTGCCCAAGGTCACAAAACAAGTCTGTGGTAGGACAAAGAACAGATCACAGCACTCCCAACACTTAGTCCTGCACATTAAACACCAGACCAAACCTCTTACCTCCACAGTCAGGATGTCATTATCTAGGTGCCAACATAAGTGGTGCCGCATCCTTGCCACTGGCACCTTGTTCTAGTCTTTTGAGATGATATCCTCAGCTGGGGCAAATTGGTGTCGTTCCACTGATGAAGATTTCAGCTGAGGAGCTGGTCTCTGAGCCTTATCAGTTGAAATTTCCCATTACCAGTAACACATTCCTCATGAGACCTATTGATTCTTGTTGCATCCATTAAGCTTTTGCAGTGACACTAGCTGAAGCAACTATGTCACAAGAACACCTTTCCCCCTAGGTTTCTGTTTAATAATGACTGGCAGGGAAGGGTTTTTACACTGGGCTTCCTGGAGTTCTATAACCCAGGGTACTGGATTGTGCCACCAACTTTCGGAGCAGGAACATTATCTTCAGGTCTTTTATTTTAGAGTGCTTATGGCCATAGAAGCTAAAGGCTTACTTACAATTTTAAAAAATAATTATCCCATAAACCCTTGCACAGTGTTCTGCCATCAGGAACAACAAACTGGCAGACAATTAAAACAGAATACTGAAGTCAGACATAAACTAAAGCAGAGAATAACATCTTCGACCATGAGACAAAGCTCTGGCAGATTGTTAAGGGGATTTAATTCTAAAGCAGGGCATTCAATGGAGCTACTCCAGGAACTGATAGCAAGAGCCTCCCAGCTCATCTTAACCTCCACAATGGGTCATAGGGTAGAATAGTCTCTCAAAACAGCTGGGTCCCAAACCATTCAGATCATTACCAACACCTTGAATTGCATCCAGAAGTTAACAGGAAGCCAATGCAGAGGCTTGAGCAATGGTGTTCTGTGCACATGGTGCTCATCTCACTCACAAAGCAGACAGCTGTATTTTGCATTATCTGCAGCTTATGGGCAGACAAATTGGACCCAAGTCATTCCTGTTGCAATTCCACTAGAGTGGGATAACACTAGGGACAAGTTTGGCTTATTAGGTGACTGGGGTCAGGTGGTGGGGAGAAAGAAGAGAGAGAGAACTACTTCCAGCACTGTTACATGAATATGAGCAATTCTTTATCCAGGGCTTATAGACAGTCTTTAAGAACATTTTCTGGGGGGAAGGGAGTGAAAAGGGATGGAAAATCACTCCACCAGGATCCATGTCGAGAAGGGACTCTTTGTATGTGGTCTCCCCCGTTGCAGTTGGCTGTGTAAACCTCCTGTCTGGCACCCTTCCCCTCTATCCTGAATCCCTCTACCCCTCCACAAGCCTGGGAATTTACACATGGTCCAGTGTCCAGCTGGGGAGAAATTTGCATTTCCACCATACATGTACCCACTTTCAGTCTCAGGGGCCAATGGTATATCTGCTGAAAAATTAATGGAGCCTGAGGCAGTGTGCTCAGGGGTTGGTGGGAAGGAACAAGTCCTCCAGCTGATTCCCCAATTATCGACATATAATTCATTCCAAACCCTCTTCATCTTCCTTGAACATCAAAGGGAGGCAGCTCTACCTCTCCTGTGAAAGAATTCTAAGGAAACCTCCCTCCCTCCACCTGTCAGGAAGGGCCCTATCCAAGAGTTTTCCCATAGGGGAAGATAACTCCTCCTCACCCCTTGATGAACCATTGACATTCTAATTCTCCCATGACTATGCTAAAGAGAAAATAAATTGGTCTGATGTGCTGTAATTTTCATACCCACTAGACCAATTACCTCCCAGGGCCTCAGAATTTCAAGAGCTGTTTTAGAGTTTCAGAGCTAGTTTGAATGTTCAGCTTTCTTCAGCAGAAGTAATGATGTACGTGACCTGTTGGTTGGTCAATGGCCAATAGTTCCTTTCTGAACATCAGAGAAGTTAACTATGATATAAAAGTACTCTCTGTATACACCTAAGATAGTCCTGTTCTAATCTTTATAACACTAGCTCTTGGGTCCAGAGGAGAGTTATCTCAAATGATGAGTAAGTGCTGTTGTCTAAGCCTGTTACGGTTTTATTTGACATTTTACATTATCACAAATGTGTGGTGTTAGCCATTCTACATTTCCTACAGTGATTTCATGAATGGGAATGGGGATTGTAATTGTTAATATGAAGACACAGTGCAAGTCTTTATGCAATAGACCGTAGTTCGGTACTGGCATAAATGGGTATAACTCTCAGTGAAGTCACTCACCTCAGCGCTGAATTTGGCCTAATACGTAAACTTTACAAGATATTCTGTCACAGATAGTCTCTATCAATGGCTAATGTACAAGAAGTATTTAGATCTATTTGAAATGAGTAGTATTAATAGTTTCAAAACAGTATAGGCCTGTAGGCCAGGCGCATGCTTCCGCTGCTACTGACACTAATAACCTAGACTGCCAGTGGATCTTCTGATGCTGGGGCCAATGTTTATGCTCATGTAGGGTGACCAGACAGCAAATGTGAAAAATCGGGATGGGGTGGGGAGTAATAGGAGCCGATATTAGAAAAAGACCCAAAAATCAGGACTGTCCCTATAAAATCAGGACATCTGGTTACCCTATGCTCATGAGAGATGGGACAGTTGCTTGATTTCAATCTTCAAATGCCAATGTGAAAATATGTAATAGAGTATGCCCATAATAAAGAACTGTGATGAGCAGATAATAAGAGGTGCTGTGTGAGTAATAAGAGAGCTAGTGATCTGAGCAGAGGACTGTGAATGAGGGTTTAGTTCTTGCTTTGCCACTGACACACTGAGTGACCTTGGGTAAATCATTAGCGTGCAATTGCAGAAATCGTTTGTTAAATGGCACTAATCCTTACATACCTCACCGGGTTCTTATGAAGCTTAATTCATTAATGTTCATAAAGCGCACTGAGATCTTCAGACAAAAGATGCTATGTAGATGCAAACCAGCATAATTAATTAACCATTAATTGTCTGTGATATGGCAATCCTGAAGGGGACATCTTAAAAAGAAATAAACTTCTGTATTTTATCTATGATGCTGGTTCCCAAAACACTCTAAGGAAAACTGAGTAAGATAAGAATGGATCTCAAATATTCATATATATATATATATAGAGAGAGAGAGAGAGAGATTATCCTCAGCATGATTTTATATGCTCTGTTATTTAAGGGGGAGGGGAAGATGGAAAGGGACTAAATGGATGTCTGACATTGCAGAAAAGCCTGCTCATGCCTCTTACTCACTGGGAAAAATTCATGAAGAATAGTTCATCAGCATGAAAATTTCACCTCTGCAATTCAGCCAAGGTCACTGAGACCTTTTGTAGTGTGCTGAGAAAATCTGCTCACACAAATTAATGTTGCTCGAGGGAAGCATTAGTTTATGAGAAAAAAGGTCTAAAATGTAGGTAAAGAAAATAATGCGTATGTTACATTGTGGGGGCCCAATCCTGTATCACTGAAATCATTGACAAAACTCCCATTGACTGCAGGATCAGGGCATTGGTCAGATCCCTCCTCCTTTTCTACTTCTTACTCCTTCCAACCCCTGTCCTTGGTCAGGTACACTCTCCCCCTGCAAACACAGCGGGTTTCTTGAGGCAATACTCAGTCTTATGAATGAAATTACTAATTCATATAATTTCATTTTCGTTAAATCTAAGCAAACCTTCAAGATACACATGGTATAAGGAACGGCAAAAACATAACATTCACTTTGCATTAATGTATCTGAAGCAACAGAAGTTGGAGCCCAGAAGAAGTCTATATTTTCAGGATGGCTGCTCTGGCACCCAAGAATCTTCCCAGTGTGTTTTTGTATACTTTCATAATCCCCTGTCCAGACTTGATTGTCTAAAGTGCTACAATTCCTTTCTCATAGACATTTCATATCACATTTCCAGAAGTAAGTAGGGACTGGTGAATCTTGATTCAGCTTAGTATCAAGAATCTTTATAGTGACTCTTCTATTCTACCGTAGTTTTTTTTCCTCCAGATGTTCAACTGCCTTTGAGAGTACTCAAGAAAACACAGGAACGCTGTGTTCCAACACTTTATCTGTTTAATTGAAAAAAAAAATAACATGCAATGTACAGTCAGGGGCTCTTTAAAGAACTCCCTAGCAACGTCATGGATAAATACTCTGCTCTTGCTCACTAAATGATATAAAATCACGTTGCTAAGTGAGTTTTCTTTTTAAAAACTTGTACATGAACTTAATGCTCTTGAGAATGAGGATGTTGGAGCATTGCTATGAGGCAGGCATAAAATATGTGTAACAGACACCCTAGAGAACAGAACGTGGTACCTTCAGCAGCACAAGCCCTGGCTCCGAATACTTGAGCTAAAGGTCCTTGTGCTGATTGGAATTAGTCACTAGCAGGAAGATAATTATCTTATGGAATAACTGTTCATGTTATTGAGCTATTCCTAAGCATCTGAGGTCTATGGCAATATAAGTCCCACCTAATGTGTCCTTTTGTGCTGTTACTTGACATGTACATGTATGTAGGCACAGACTTGTTATACAGTCATTGTGGAAACTTACCTACATTTTTATACCAGTGTTTCCCGTGCTGCTGCCATTGTCGTTTCATCCTTACTTGAGTAGTGCAGAACTGTGCTGGTAAATATCATCCAGCAAGGAGAGAAGTAAATTTGATGGATGTAGTACTCTTTTCTTTAGTGAGCTAGGCTGAAAAGTTAAACATTCCTTCTCGTTTATCACACAGTCTGCTGGTGCTTATTGGCAATAGGCTCACTCATCCTTTTAAATAGCTTTCTTTTTCTGTGGGGAGCAATCTCCGTGTGAGTCCAGCAGAATTCTTGAAACCAGGTTCCCATCTGCTGTTTTTGAACCTTGAAGTTTCACCAGGTATTAAGTTGGTTCAGCAGTCTTTGAACTTGATCCTTCAAAGTGCAACCCTAATGCTAGGGCTGGGTCTTGATACAAGGGACTAAGATGGAGTCAGGCCAATGGGAGGTAGGGTGCATACAACTCTGCACCTTGCAGGACAGGTTTTCCCATGAGGAGCAGCCTGTCTCCAAGCTCTTTCCCTTGGAAGTTGGAATACTGAGTGATGAAGGAGTTGACAGAAAGGGGCACTGAACCTGGAGGCGGGAGGAAATATTCCATTCCCATTTCCTACTACCAGCCAGCCTCCACATGGTAGGGCAGAATGTCACTGTAGAACAAGGCAGGGAATTGGAAGAAGGGCATCTGATTGGCTCTGGGCCAGTCAGCTGGTACAGGGGCAGGGCTAAAGAGAACACATGCTGAGGAGCCTATGGCTGTTTGTTACTGCTGTTGCAGTGGAGAATGGGCTCAGACACAGCCTGGATTTAGGGTAGAAGCTGGAGGATTGGCCGGGGGAGCAAGCTGGGGCATGACCTAGATCCAGGGTAAGAATCCTGAGCAGCATAGTAACCCTGCCGGTCAGTGCTGCAGAGCCCAGGACACAGAACTCAGAGCTTGTCATGTGCCCATGCATGAGTGACCAGCATGAGGGTTGGAAGTACCCTGATTGGGACTGAGAAACTGGGCTCGTGGGCTGTTTGGACTCTTAATTGGTTTAGAGAGCAGTTAGGCATTGGGGACTGGGTAATTTGTACTATTGTGGTGTGTGTTTGTGTACATGTGACCACATATGCGTCCCACCACCCCATGAATTGTCTCTGATACTACCTGATGGTTTGTTTCGGCTCAGAAAAATAGTGTTTGATTGTTGAGTGCAGTATTTCTTCCTCAAGGGCTTGGGAGAGAAACAAGTGGTGTTTTCTCAGGCATGTAGCTTGGGATTTGGGAACCCTTTAACTAACCCCAGAGAGCCCCTGCCCAATTAATGGAATTGCCTTCTCCTTTGGGTCCATGGTTATGTGGGGACTGCTTACAACCACCAACTGAATGAGTGGACAGAACATTACAAGCCAGATTCTCATGTACATTAAGGGCCCTTTACATTGCCAGAGTGATCTTAAATGCCTCAGTGTAAATAAGAATCTGGTCTTAAATATTTGCCACAAGTATTTCTTCACATTATATTTATACCACCTTATGTGCTACATCTACCAGACAGGCATTAGCAAGCAGAAAGTCATGTCCAAAAATTCATTACTCCACAATATTCACACAGTGTATTCCTTTTCTAAAATAGTTTTTCACATAAGGGGTTAATGTTGTTTGATTGTCAAAATAGGTAGAATTAAATAAGCCCCAAATCAAATGGTGGTCTGACACTGTTCTCAGTTTAGAACTCAAGGGCTAATATTCTGGGGTGTCTGGATATTACTCAGTAAAGTTTAAATGCTGTTACTTTTATTGCCTTTCTCTGTGAGCTATTCCACCCTGTTAAGTAGCATGGTCAGAATATAACAAGAGTAATCATAGAAATGTAGGACTGGAAGGGACCTCAATAGGTCATTGTGACATACTCGGGTACAATCTAGACTAGTGGGGGGCTGTGTCACCCCTGCCCTGCAAACTTGGGTGCCTTACAATGCCTTGCTGAAGTGGCTCCCACCTGGGTTGCTCACAAACAGCCTTCCACCATGCAAGCTATACCCTGAGTGTTTGTGGGTAACTGCAGCCTGCCAGTTACACCCTGGCTCTCACCAGCCTGGCTTATACTGCACGTGACCTCAACGCACTCCCAGTCCTGGATTTTTCCGTGGAAATATATGTCCTGTACTGCTCAACCCGCTTCTGGACAGTGCAAATATATTAAGTCCATTATTCCTTTAAGGCAATAATATGCCAGATCATTACCTTAAATGGAGTTACCCAGACACTTCAGCTTAATCACACTGTATTAGATAAAACAAGTTTATTAATTACAAAGAGATAGATTTTAAGTGTGTATAAGTAATGAGCCATAAAAGTCAGAAATGGTTACAAGAAAAAAACAGATAAAACGCTTACTAGTGCCTAATTTAACAAACTATACTAGATTCAAGCAAACTTTCTCACCACATGCAGGTTACTGACCAAACTCTTCAGGTCAGGACTCCTCCCTCAAAGGAGGGGGCGTCTCTTGAGGTGTGTGCTCCTTCTTTTTATCGTTTCATTTCCTTCTTGAAAAACATTTCCAGCTGGGAAGTAGAAGACAAAGAGTCAGGGAAAGATGTTCCCTACTGTTTATTCCACCTGTGAGCGTCCATTGTTGTCCCTTCCTGCTTGGTGAGTGTTTACTGCTTAAATGCAAATTAAGGCAACCATACACTTGTTTGTTCAAGACAGGCCTTGGGTTTTGAACATGCTCCCTTAATACCATACAAAGGAACCTTATGACTTCACATATGACGTTGCCACAAATTTTATCAGGACAATACTGACCAGCAAATTATGAGTTTTCAAATGATACCTTACAAGGCATACCTTAAACAAAGATTATTACAATAGTGTGTAGGGTGTGAATACAGGGGAGTATGCCATCACAGTCATCTAGTCCTATCCCCTACACTGAGGCAGGACTAATAATAATAGTAGTAAAAGTAATATTAATAATAGTAAAGCTCTGTATGCAAAAGTAAAATGGAACCTCTTCACTACTTGCACTGAGTATAATGACCAATAAATGTGCTGCCTTTAACACATCTGCTCAAAGCGGGATGACATTTGAAGTTGTCTGCACAGTAGCCTTGTCCTGTATACATTGTATTTTCAAGTCTACAGTTAGACTTTCTCCTTCATACTGGATTTAACCAATTTTAACTATGTAGGTTGGGGCTACAATTACAAGAATTAAATGAAGCCCCTCAAACTTGAAGTTTTCTGCCTTCATTACAAGCTAACCATGTGTTTGATTCAAACCCACAGAAGACAATAGAAAGATTCCCAATAACTTCAGTGAGCTTTGGACCAGGCCCCATGTCTGGCTGAAGATAATGTATTCTCTAACTTCCAAGCCTGGGACTCTCCTCTTTTCTGGCTTTCTTCACTGTAATGCCAATGCTTAAATTAAAAAATAATTTGAGTTCTGGTGAAAGCAAATTTGTTGATTTCTGGCTACTAATATCTATAATAAGGTAACTTTTCCCAAATAGCAGTGACTTGCCATTCTTTGTATTAGTTTGACTTGTTTTCTTATTTCTTTCAGTCCATTTTGATCCTGCAGTTCATTTTTTCTGTTGAAGATTTGCAAGAGAGAAAGCTTACAGTTCCAAAAACCTATTCTAACTTTCTATTGGATGGCAGGGATAATTTTTATTTTCTCATCAGTATTGTATAAAAGTAAAACATCTCTAAATATGTTTTTGGTAAAGACGTCATGTAACTCCTTGGTGGCAACAGGATATATTTGATATGCTACTTTCCCCAGGTCTCCAGCAAGTTTGTCACTTGTCTAAATGCAATGCTTGAACTGCACTCTGGCACTTTGGTCCCCAATTCCAAAATGACTGGCTAATGCAGAGATTAAGGCTTGACAACTGGTTTCTGACAAACTGTATAGCACAGTAAATGCAGGTCCTTTCATAATAGCAACAAGAAATTGTGCATTTTGTTCATCAATGGAATGGTTCATTTGACTTATTTTTGCAAATTGGGCATAATAAGCTTCCCAGGATGATTTTCTTTCAAAGCTGCCTGGTCTCTGATTCAGTCGATTAACCAGATTAACTGGGTAGGCATGTGTCTCAGGTTCCCAAGGGTGGAAGCTGGGTTCTGGATTCCATGGTGTGGAAGAATATTTTGACTGAAGAAGGGATTGGAGGTTCATATGTAGTACTTCTAATCTTCACTGCTCTTCCTCATTCACACTATTGGAACCCCAGTTGTCAGAAAACAACTGAACAGACTTGATGAATCCTTTTTGGGATTCCAAAGACAGGTGTCTCAAGCAGGAACTTACTTTACTCAGTTTCTTTTTTCTTTCAGATAAATAAAGTGCTCAGATAGTGCTCAGTACCTGATGAGATAAATAAGTGCTCAGTTCTTTCTAAAGTCTGACCTCTTTAAGGTGTTACAAGTTGAATAACCAAAAATGGAGGCACCCGAGGTCACTAGCCACTTCTGAAAATTGTGGCCTGTGGCTTTAAAATCAGAGATGCACCTCATCTTTTGTGCTGCCTGCAACTGCACTTAAATGGAGGCCAGTGTTGATTCTGCCTCAGTCAATGACATACTGGGAAATCTGGATGCTCATGTTTGAAAATGAGGCTTCCCAATTAAACCCCTTAATATGACTATGAAGCATTGCTTCAGGCACCCTAGCTTTCTGCTTTTGGCAGCACTCCCCTCCTAACATGGCCTACTGTGCAGGATACTTAAATCTGCCATTGCTCAGTGTTGAATGTATGCAATTAGTTAATTGCTAGGTGTCTGCTATAGATGTTAGGATGCTGAAGGTCAGATTGTGAGTGATCTAGTGCATGCACATGGAGACAGGGATGGAAGAAGCCTTCCCTGTACGTAAGTCAGCAGTTGGTTTGGATTGCAAATGGCGCTGGCCTCCAAAAAGGAGTAAAGGTAGAAGAAGCATGAACACCTGGACCCCAGCAGAGCTGAGCATGTGCCTAGAGGACCATGTGCAACACCCTTTCATCCCTTTCTGGCATACTTTCCTTCAAAGACCCTAAGGAATTTTGGCTAAGTCACAATTCCACTGAGGAATCCCCTTGCTGCGTGGCTCCTTGCAGCTAGTGGCTTAAAAGACAAAATCTCATCTTCTGTTTGCTCTGCTTTACTGAAATACAGTGTTGGTGTTGCATAGTATGTGCTGCCATAGAGAAGGTACATGGGACAATTGCAATTAAAGATGCAATTGCAACCTAAGATGATGGAATACTACGGCAGTATTTTTATATGCCAAAGTTACATTAAGTGACAAAAGAAAAGTGTAAATAATTTTGAACCCCGCCCCCAAACCTGTATTAAAAAGAGATTTAATGGGTGGATTATAAAATGTTTTATGAATGTTGTCTTCGTTATTTAAGTAGCTCAAAAGACTTCTAGGAATGGAAAAGGTGTAAGTTAAAATTGTAAATATACTGTATTAAATCGACTTTGACTGTACTGTTCTACTTGCTACCACTTTTAATGACATGTTTAACTTCTATAGCCACTCAGGACTAAATATTTGTGCTTCTAAGAAAAGCTTGTCTTGAGAGAACATATTTTAGTTGAATCATACTTTCAGATGCCATCTAGCCATTTCTTTTGTTCTGCTGATCTAATGAAAAAAAAAGACAATGTTGGCATAACACTGGAGAATCACTGCACTCGAGTGTGATTTTTATTTGAAAGTATTTATTCACTCATGCTGAAAAACAGAAGTAATTTCTCAAGTACATATTTTGGAGAGAGCCAGGAGAACTCACTAACCCTGTCTGGCTTTTTAAAGCTTATCAAGTTTCCCTAGCAGCTTAATCAAAGTCAATTGGGAATTTTAAAGTGAGAAAAATTAGAGCAGTGAAAATAAGAAGAAACCCTAGATGTGTGTAGGGCAATTCAGGGTAACCTATGGGGCTTAATTACGGTCAATATTGATGAGTGGATTGGGTTATGCCAAGGATAGCAAATATACCTTGGAACCTGCAACAGGGCAACCTAAGAGAAGGGGGTATGCGTCCTCTTGATCTTACTACCACATAACAACTTGTACATAAAGCCAGCAAAGTAAACAAGGATGTAACCATGGATGCTCAAACAACTCTCCCCACCACTCTTTAACCTCTCCAGGCATGAGACTGGTGTAAAAGTACAGATGGGCACATATCTCAGCACTCCCACATGTGATGGCTTGCTCATTCACTCCCGCCATGGGGAACTTTCTGTGGGGAAGTGAACAGTGTCCTTAGGCACAGAAGAGGACCCATCAGGCGTGTGTGTGTAAAGAATGTGTGTGGGGCGAGCTGCTGTGCTAGAAAGATGGTTCCGAAATAGTTGGTTACATGGTCCCCGTATCTTTCATATTCCTGCAGGCGCAAGGAAGAGTTATACTGCTGGACAGCTGAACTCCCTAGAGAGCAGCTTGTCTATAGGGGAAGCTTTCTGTTCTACCCACTAGTAAAAATTAAAGTCAGAGAAGTTACTCTGGATTTTTACTGCTATAGAGAGGTCAAAATCTGACTCTTTCTTACTTTGTTACAAGTTCATGCAAATGGACAATGAAAAGGAACAAATTAAGCTTGTTTAACTGTTATTTATATTACCGCAGCACCTAGGAGTCCTAGTCATAGCCCAGGATTTCACTAGGTGCTGTACAAACACAGAACAAATGAGTGCTTATGTAGTTTACTTCCTTTTATCTCTCTGGCATCTTTCAGTTGTTTCTATGGCAAAAGAATTTTCAGGTCTAGATTTTTGGGGCCAGCTAAACTCTACTACGCTACCATCTTTGTGCCTACCCTGACCCTGGGGCTGACCAGGGGCTAGTTACTCCTGAAGGAATTCTGCACCAAAAAATTAAAAATTCTGCGCACAATATTTTAAAATTCTGCATATTTTATCTGTCAAAATAACATAGTATAATCAGGCCATTTTCTGACAAGTATTTTGAAATAAATTACCAAAATTATTGAAAATGGTGTGATCATATTGTTATTGTGTTGCTGTGTTATTTTGACAAATAAAATACACAGAACTTTGCAGAATTTTAAAATTTTAATTTTTTTGGTGCAGAATTCCTTCAAGAGTACCAGGGTTCTGTGCAGCCAATCTGGGTGTGGGCAGCTTGGTGGTGAGGTCTGGGTATGGCGGGGAATCTGGATGCACAGGGGCTCGGTGCAGGGTTCTGGGTGCAGGGGAATGGGACTTTTTGCAGGAAAGTCCAGGTGAAGGTGCTTAGGGCTCAGTAAGGTGGGTTGGTCTTGGGAGGGTGGGGGGTCAGGGTGAAGCTGGTTGGGGCTCAGTGGGGTGGGAGTCTGGGGGAGTCCTGATGCAGGGGGGAGGCTTGGCGGGGGTTCAGGAGGTTTGGTGGTGGTGGGGTTTCTGGGTGCGTGGGGCTCCTGATGTGGATGGGGTTCATTGTGGGGAAGTTTTGGGTGCCCGGGAGGAGCGGTCACTGTATGGGGAGCTGCTCCTCTTGTCCGCCCAACCCCCATGCATCCGTCCCCTCCACACCCAAATGCCCCTGCTGAGCCTCACTGCCTGCACCCAGAACCCCTCCCCCCCAGCACCCACCCCATGGTGCAGAGCTTCCTGAAGCCAGGGGAAGTTTCTGGGGGTTGAGCTGACCCAGCCCTGGCTGTTCTGTGCAGAGAAGGGAAGGGGGAGGGGAAGGGAGAACTCTGTCTTGGTCTTTCTCCTCCCTCACCACCCACCCCGCCTAACTGGGACTAATGTCCCTGCGTGGCTGGGACATCCCCAGCCTCTCCTCCCCTCAGTGATTTACCTCTCCTCCAGCTGCCAGGGAGGGGTGAAACAAAGAGAATCTGTGTGGGGGGAGCATTTTTATGCTTCACTGCAGTGGCACAAAATTCCCCCAGGAGTGGGCTAGATCAACCCTAAGCACAGGACTGCTCTAATTTGTCTCTGACTGCAATGGCCCCTGTGCTAAATTTTGGCAGTCATTTGTTCAACTGGTGCAGAGAAGGGGCACCATTGGAGAATCATGCTTTTTAATTGTACCAGACCAGCCCCAGCATGAGACTTTTCCACTAAGGGGCCTTATGTAAATGTAGGATCAGTACAGAGGAGCAGATCCACACATCCAGCATGCCCCTCTGATGGTGGTAGTGGAGGCTGACACAGCAGCTGGCTCCATTGGCTTTATGCCAGTAAAGAGTTTCCTTCCATCAGAGGATTTCTTTGCTGGCCATTTACAGCCAGAATCTCTGTCTGTTTACTACCTAAATATCACAAAAGGAGCCAGAGTGTAACAGACTCTGACCAAATCAGATTATATGTGAGGAGAAGATGTTAGCTTTTATATAGTCCTTTTTATTTTTAAGAGTGGCAAAGGGTCCTGCTTATGCTCCAATACGTCTGTTAGTCTATAAGGTGCCACAGGACTCTTTGCCACTTTTACAGATCCAGACTAACACGGCTACCCATCTGATACTTTATTTTTAAGGTAACTTATAAAAAGCTAATAATTATAATAATATTTGACACACTCAAACTGCTGTACTAGTATTAACCTGCTTATTCTCACAACCCACTGTGAGGTAGGAGGTATTATCTTGATTTTACAGATACATAGACACAGATACAGAGAGGCTAAGGCCCAGATCCCCAAGGGACTTGCCCAAGGCCACCTTTAAGTCATTTGCAGAGTAAGGCTAAGAAATAGACTCCCTGTGTTCAGTCTAGTGGACAGTGCAGAATTTCAGATGCACCTTGCACCCACCACATATATGAGAGTCACATTCAGGATAAGAGTGTAACTAAATTCTGAGGAAGTGGCCTCCTTCTGAATGGAATATCTAGTTTTATCAGCTCTGTCAGTGAGTCAAAACTTGTTAGCATGTTCAAAGACCTCTTTGCCTGAGTTTGCTGGGAGGGCAAAGAGTTCTTTGCTGCTCTAATTTTTAGCTTGTTCTAAAGGTAACAGTTTTAAATCAGTGTTTTGCTTGTATTTGTGGTTAGTCAAGGGGAGAAATTTGTATTTATGAAAGCTGAGGGCCTGACATCGCTTCAAACCAAAGTCCTGGTTCACAGGTTCAGGCGTTTGTGCTACAAGCCTGCCTCCACCATGCTGCAGAAATGACCTCATCTTTGACCTACTGGGTATTTCTTTTCTAAGGGAGAAAAGAAATTGCGTTTCCATGTTAATAGAGTTCAGGTCTCCTCCTGTCACTGATTACCACTGTTGCTTATTTGAGCCCAATTATGTGTAGTGGTCTTATAAGGGTACACTTCCAAACCAGTGTGAAGAAGATATATGTGCAAATTATATCAACAAAATAACAGGATTTGTACATGTAGGCCCAGCACACATATTACTGCTTTGAAGATTTACCTTGTAAGGTGCACTTACTGTCCAGTAGGAAATGTGCTGATACTACCACTTTTATTCTTTTCCTGCTTGGTTTTCCTGAATGCCATAGACATAGGCAGCAGAGAAAATAGCAGTGCTAACTGTTCATGCAAGAGTAATAATAGCCTTTAACAGAAGAAGAGTAATTACCTTTGTCTAGTTTCCCCTGCTGTAAAATGTAATGAAATACAGACCACTGTCTACACAGCTGATAATATACAGTACTTCTCTGTTTCTTTTGATAAAGCAGAGGCTAGTTATGTGAAATGCCCTTTGCTCATAAGCTAAATTCACATCTTAATTTTGAAAAATCCATTACTGATGGGTAGATTTCCTGAATGCATTTGACAGCTTTCAAGCCAGTGATATTTGGCAAGAAATCTCAAAGCCATGGGAGATTTACAGCCAGAGAGATCATATAGCATTAGTGGGTTCAGACCCATCCCCCACCTACTCCACTTGGTAACAACGTGAGATATCTGTATACCAGAAGGAAGAGCTTAAGAGGGGTGGCTACGTTTGGAAATAGAAGCCCCTGTTAGCAGCCGGAAGCATTGGTGCTGAAAAGCAATCGCTGGTGTCAAGAACTTTCTTAGCTAAGCACTGCAGCTGGTGGCAATAAATAGCATTCTAATAAAGGAGGATGTTCAACCCATGACATAAGCGAATACTGTTTCAACCACAAAAAGTAATTTATAGTGCCGAATATGTCTGAAATGGCTCTTTTCCTATACATTTCTAAATAAAAATGCTAAAATTTCAATGGGGAAAAAGATCTGCATTTGAAATAAAAACGAAATGGAAAGATCAATGAAAAGAGTACTGCTTTTTAAAGTACGCAATGATACATAGCATCTTAAGGATGTGCACTGTCACAAAGCACAATTACCTCTATTCCTGAAAAAGACAGATGCTATTTTCTAGGACTGTGAATGTTCTATGTATTGCATAAAATCTAATAACTCCCCACTTCCCAGGCAAAATGATAAAAAAAAATCAACACTTATACTGAATTATCATGATGTCCTTTTCAAAAAACACCAAAAATGTGTAAGCAGAGAAGTCACAAATAAAAATATGCCAAGAGTGTATAAAAATATGATTCTGAAAAAATATACCCCGAGTCTGGAAGATGAGGGGAAAATAAACAACTCCCTCCCACCCAAACAACACAGGATAGAAAAATGGCCAAGTAAAACCACTAGGTTCATCTGACCTGTTAACTCATTGACTTTATCACAGTAAATAAGTTATTAGTTTTGACATAACCAGTGGTTTATTTTAACATATACTGCTGTTCTTTGTTATACATTCTATTTATACCACATGTTATTTCTCTTTCATAATTATTGCAAAATATAGCAATTTCACATACTGTATCCTATCCCACTGGGATAAACATTGTGGATGTGGGACCAGAAGAACTCTCCTTTGACATAAAGTTTACTCCTACTGCTTTTTTTCCATTGGAGAGATTTTTCACTCAGCCCATGCAGAAAATGAACTCTGCACTTAAATGAGTGTGTGGCCCCTTTTGAATAGCATTTTACACAAGAACAGAGAAATGCCAATTTGTTTTCTACTGTGAAGACTGTAGGTGCAAGCCTGTGAAATGAATAACTGGTTAATCTGTTAAACCGTTACTCAAGATAAAAATCCTTTGTACTAGAAGGCAAAATATAGCATGCGCATTTGAAATGCATTAAAGAAAGGGTTTCTTCTGTTATGCTTTTATAAATGTTTATTAACATTATATTTTTGCTTTTGAAAGAAATAGCCCTGTATGTTTAGGAGACAACCAATACCTGTTTAATTAGCTGTGGAACTCTATCCTTAAAATGGAATTTTTGCACAGCTGAATTTCTACCCTACCAGTAATAATGACAGATTGGTAGATTGCTTATGCTGTAGCATAAGAGTTAAAGGGCTAGATTCTCAACTGATGTAACTTGACATAACTCTATGGAAATAAACTGGCATAGCTTCATTGAAGGTACTGAAATCTAAGCGCAGATCTTTAATTTTTTTCTTGACTGCAGCTCTTAAAGCCTTAATGCTCCGTTCTATACCACTTCGTAATGGTATAAATGTCATGAGCCTATTCACATTATAATCTCACTCATGTTGACTTTGAGGAAGCTATACTTATTTATATCAGCTGAGGATACGGCCCAAAGTCTCTTTATGTTGTATGGTAAAGTGATGAAGTCTGATTCTGATCTTACACCAACATAAATGAGCGATAACCCCACTGAAATCAATAGAGTTACACAGGTGGAAAACAGATGTAAAGTGAGATTAGAATTCAAATCAGGGCCATGTTTATACCATGATAAAGTGGTTGTGTAAGGCTTTAAGCACTAAAGTCATGACAAAAAATTAAGTATTGGAGTTTAGAATTGGATGGATACTTCGGAACAATTAAAGGATAGAAGAGATACACCAAACGTTGTGTTGACTATTTCCTGTAAACTATGTATACAGCTATAGCCTTTTTTTATCCTTATATGTGTTTAAACTAGGGATGGGACCCAGCTGCAAAGTCTGGATCTAGATCTGAACTTACTCAGAGTTCAAGTGTGTTGTGATTGGGGCTGGGGGACTGCGGTCCCAACTCTATTTTAAACTCAAAACTTTTAAGGTAACTCCTATCAGATGTTCTCAGGATTCACTGGAAGAATATCCCAGTAAAAGCCGAAATTAAATATCTCTGGTATTGTGTTTGGATTTTATGAGCATTTCAGTTTAAGGCTAAAATGGTGCTCTCATGCAGACAGCCCATGTTAATAAATTTAAAGTAGGGGCGTTAGCCATGATTTTAAATCACTTGCATACACACTGTTTTCAAAGCAAAAGCAGAGAAGCACAGAAAGTTCATCCGAGTTTTCAGGGTAGTGCATGTGGTGAACATTAGTTTTCTCTTGCTTGATTTTGTCAAGATTGGGTAATGCTGCTGCTTTTCACAAATACTGCACTAGTAACTGAAAATATTTTCCACATGTGTACCACATCAATGGCAGCAGTGATACAAGGGCCTTCATTAAAAGCATTGCACAGCAGCAGTGAACTTCCATTGCCATGAGACCTACTTGAACATGCATTTGCCATCTCTGTGTGAATGTATAAAATGTTGTTTTAGAAAGGAAAACAACTTTAAAGAAGGATATGCCAGAGGAAGAATCATATTCAGTAGCGGAACAACATGATGCAATGTTCATTTTTTAAAACTCTGGCTGCTGCATACTTGTATGTGAATTTGGTTTAACCCCATAATGTTTTATTCAGTCTGCTGTTTTTCTAATAATTACCTCACATTTCTCTAACTGCTATCAGCTGTTACTTTGTCAACAGGAAAAAAAATCAGTGTTCCTCTTGTTCTTCCCTTTGTTATATCTGCTTTTTGCTATTAAAGTCAGACTACTAGCTGATCCATGAAGCATTGCTGATTCTAATTTTGGTAGAAACTCCGTGGCCCATATTTCTGGCCAGCAGAGAGGCATATGAGAACAGCCTGCTCGTTGAGAGGAGGAATGTAGACAAATGAAGTTAAAAGGGCTGCCTAGAATGATGGGGTTGGTAGACTCCATTCCTTCGGGACAAAACTGGATCACTCTGCTGTCTGAATCAGTGGGACAGCATTTCATTTTCCTGACTAAACAGCTTGCAGAGTTATTATGTCAGATTATCTACTGTCTGCAACAAATAAAATAAATAAATAAATAGATTTCTCAGATCTTCAATGCACTGGAAAATAGCAGGGAAATGTTTTGACTCTGAGTGCTTAGAAAAAAAATCTATTTAACCTAGAGCTGTGAGAGCTTGGAAAACCCATGCTTAGGAGTAACTAAATATGACCCTCTTACTGGTTATAAAGGGAGCATGCTGGCATCAGATTCTATGTGGTCCAGTGTCTGGGCACCATGTCAGTTCAGGGGTGGAGGAAACTACTATCAGGTTCAGCCAGCTACAGTGGCTAATTGCAGTTTGCCCTGTGTGGTGTTCTCAGTGTGCCAGTGTGATTTTTAGATAACTCTTCCATTCAGTATGAGTTTGTAATACAGAATTTAAGGCAGATGGAGTGATGTCTGACCAAACAAGGTTCTTTTCAGGCAGTTTAAGACCACAACATTTGCTAATAATTATTTTTAGTTTCTGATCTAATGATTGTGACACACATCTGAGCTGAAGTATCCAGACTGCATGACTGGATGCAGAACTACAGGTTGATATTCTCCTGTAAAATCTAAGTCCTAAAACATCATTGATCAGAATGCTAAGAAGTCCACATCTGTCTCCCTTCCATTCCCCCTAATTAGCTTAAGCAAAAGCCAGGGTCTGTTATTTTGTAGGACACCACCTCTCCTCTGCGCATTAAAAGACCTCTCACATTTATCTCACCTACGCTGGTGTAATCTTCACTGGTGTAACTGAGTACTGAATTAGGCCTATAAACATCTAGACACTTTGAAAAATGAAGATTTATAACTTAAATTTCACTGCCATTCTGTAGCCATCTATGGGGGGAAATGTCTAAGTTCTAGAACGTAGCGATAACCAATGGAGAAATCTAAAAAAAAGCACAGTGAAGCACTTTACCCAGGCCAACATATGCTACTTGGATTCTGTATTCACAGCCATTCTCTCTTTGAGTGATCTTGCTCTCAGATAAAACATCTGAATCTCCTAACAGACATAGCCAAATGCTGGCAGTGCTCTGACTTACTTCCCATCTCCTCCCTGACAAACATGCTGCATGAATGGCGGAATTTTTCCCAGTAGATATAAAATGAGTTTGTTTACTTAGGCTCAAAACTTTGAGGAACAGCTTGTTTTAGCCCTTTTAGCTCACTTATGTGTGTAAGTAAGATATATCTCCTTACATGACGTGTTTGGAATCATTCTCTGATATTTTTCTGCCTTCAGTTGTTTATTTTACTAGCCTGGGATAGGGCCCTCAAGTCTTCTGAGGAAGAATCTGCATCTTTAGGAACTGACAGATTTCAAATGGTCTGCCTGATCTTACATTAAACATCAGCTTCAAATAACGAATGTTAAAAAAGATGTTTAAGCTAATTTATTTCCATCTGGAGAACCACAAGTACTGACTAAAGCAGTTCAGAAATTCAAATACCTTTCTCAAAGACAATTAATACACCGAATGTTTTCAATACAAAATATGCTGCTCATAGCAACAGATTAACATATAACCAATCATGGCTGGCCTTGCAAACATATCAGAATAGGCAGTCCTGGATATAACTGTGCATTGTCTTCGTATTATGATTGCTACCCAAGATATATTGCATTCTGATAAACGATTGTTTACACTGTTTTGACAATTGGAGAATTTATGAATGAGACCAATTTGCCTGTAGTGATGAACTGAATTGTAAAGGAACCATTAGCAATGATGACACTATTTGAAATTTGTTTAAAAATTAGATTACATTTTTGCTCTCTCTTAATCAGGAGCAAAAAGCAGCCAAAGAGCATTTATTTCAGTGTAACAAGCATCTGACAGGTCTCATCAAAAGACCTCACTCACAGATTCAAAGTTATAGGTTGGGGATTTTTTTGTTTTTGTTTTTTTGCTGTGTCAGATTTACATGACCTCCCAAGCAAGAGTATAAAATTAGGGCCAACAACTCATATTTTCCATGGAGAATGTCATGCTCCTTCCGACTGGTATAGCCATAGAGATGAGATGAAGTTCACAGCTTGATCAACAATTGTCAGAAAATGCCCACATGTGAGCCCCCATCTGCTCTCATTGTTTGCACGTAAGGCAGAGAGGAGCCCTGTCATGCAACAAGGCTTCATTGAGAAGTTTGGGCATTGAAGGTACTCAGCAGAATTTGGTCCAAAATGCCTTTTCCAGTATAAAGAAAACATAAACAGGGAAAGAAGAAAGTAAACAAAATGTAACATACAATAGGATTTGATGCTGGGGTAGTGATCTGCATAGTTAAAGAAAATGGCTTCTGTGTAAAAGATAACTACAGTCCAAATTACTTTAATGTTGGATTAAGAGGTCCAAATGTTGGGTTCCTCCATTTCTAGGTATCTCAAATGGACCTGATTTTCAGAAGCCAGCTTCCCAGCATTTTCTGAAAATTTGGTCCTTTTAAGACATCTCAGTTGGGACACCCAAAAAATTGGGGGCCCCCAAAATCACAAGTCACTTCTGAATTTTTTTTTGCCAGAAAGCAGCCTATAGTGGGTGTATCTCCTTTAATAGACCACACTGAACTGAACAAAAATGGCCATCAGTCTCTGAAGACAGGAAAATGCTTAGAATTAAAGGTTCCATACACAGAAAACAAAGGGATAAAAAGCTACATTGCTAAATACATTAAATTTCAAATGGGTATTCAAAAGATTCAAATAAAGTGATTTTTTGAACATAGAAAAAGTCCAAGTCCTCCATGTTCTTTGGATGGAACTTTGGTATCCAGTATCTATGATCTTCCAGAGTACCTCTCTCTTTGTGTGGTGCCACTTCAACCTGCCTGGGTTTTGAGGCACAGAACTGTTCTGCTCCAAGGTAAAGGTTTATAAGCAAAACCGTTTAGGCTGGGATTTTCAAAGAGGCCTAAGGGAATTAGATGCCCACTTGAAAGTAAATGGGAGTTTAATGCCTAATTCCCTTGAAACTCCCAGCTTTATTACCTATATTTATATATATCCTGGGTACAGAAATAACTCCACCCCTAAAGCAATAAACAATCAAACACATAAGGAGAAGCCTCCCTTTATGCCCAAGGTAATGGGAGAGGTCTCTCTCTCTCTCTCTGTCTTCTCATCTATTAACTTAACCATTACCTCAAGTCTGTTCTACTCTAAGACTTCCTATCTAACTGAGGGCCAGGTGTTGAAGTACTGAATGGCCTCAACAGGATTTGATCCCAAATGAAAAGTCTAGGGATTGCCTTTTTTCCTGTCTGAGGCAAATAAAGTGGTCTTTATTTTCCAGTTTCCTCAGTGACTAAGGTACTACTTAATGCTTCAAACACTGCACCAACAAAAAACCATTCAGGCAGGACTCCACCCTGCCACCTACTTAAAGTCCAGCAACCTAAAAGAATAGCCTGTTAAATGAGTCATATTCATACTTAAACAAATCAGTTGAACATCTACACATGTGGTAACCTCCCTTTGTTAGATTTATAGCATATGAGTAGCTGTTTGTTATGCATGTGTTGTGAGTATAAAATGCACCTGCATTTCTTCTAGAACTGAAATATATTAGAGACTTTGGGATTCTCAGAAGCACTCAGCATTGGCCTAAATGGGCTCCCCTTAAGTCACTGGTAAAATTCTCACTGGCTTCAATGGCAAGAGTTAGGCCAATTCTGAGCACTCTTGAAAATCCCACCCTTGGTTTTCAACGTGTTTCTTGGAAGATGTGAGCATGAAATACCCATTTGTTGGTTGTATAGCATAGCACGTGTCTTCCATACAATGCTTTGAAAATTTAGCCCCGTCTTTATAAACTACTGAAGGAAATTATGTCCTCAGTTAAAACATCAATGGAAAGACCCCAACTGACTTCCAAGGGCTTTGGATCAGGCCTATAATGCACAGAAAAGCCTAAAACATGGAAACAGCTAATTTTATTGTTAATGACCAGGGAATTTCAGAAAAGTGATGGCACTCTAGGATACAAATATGCACAGGTGTAGGTTTGCTTGCTTACAGTTACCAAATCCTTGTAAAATTAAACATTTTGCAAACATCACTCCTAGCTTCCCCCTGCAGAAAGTTCTTCTTACAAAAAACAAAAATCAATTGCAGTTAATTTGGTTCATACATTACAAAGATTGGCTTGATCTGTTAAGCTGAGTTTTTCTTCTTGGCTCCTGCAGGAAAATAGGAAATGAGTGGCAATATTATGCTCCCCCACACCACCAAAAGAAGGCAGAATGAAGAAGTGTAGAACTGCAGGGTCTTGTCTACATGGTGCATTCAAGTGCATTAGAAGGGTATGAGTTGTAGAATGTGTGAATGTGCTGCTCTCTTAACTGCCCCATGTAGACCCTGCTGGCATGAACTGAAATGTACAGCCTTAAACTAGTTTTCACCACTTCAGCATCTGTCTATGGCTACAAACACCATGAGAACAGCTCTTCATAGTAAGTTAATGTGAACTTAGGTACATTTTAGTTTACATCAAGAAGGACTATAGAGTGCAGTTGGAATGCAGATTTTAGAGTGCTCTAAAAATCACATTAATGTGTTTGACTGCACTGTGTAGACAAGTCCTAGGGCTATTGGCTTGTGTTCATAGTTTGCCCATTACTATGTGCTGTTGGGCACTTCACTTAACTCTTCTGTGCCTCAGTTTGCCCATCTGTCAAATGGGAGTGCTGCTGGAGGATTAACAAATGTTTATTACGTGCTAAGAGTTCCTCAGATGGGGGATGGAAGGGGGGCAGGGGAAAATGAATCACCAAGTACTTAAGAAACAACTGCGAAAAACCACTAGTAAAACAGAAGCTGAAAGCAAGTAATGCTTTTCAGGAGGTGTTCATACTCTGTGGGTGAAATCCTGACCCTAGTGCAGTCAATGGCAAAACTCCTATTGACGTCAATAGGGGCAGGAATTTGCCCTGTATTTTTAGCCATTTATGTAACTGGCCAGGTTTTGGAGCAGGATGTTAAGGGAATGTGTAACTGAATTAATCTCTCTGCTTTAACAAAAGCCATTTCCTGTGATCATTTGGTGACCCCAAAGTAACAGTGAGAAAGGAGTGGCAGAGACACAGGCAGGAGGAGCTGTGCCAAGAAGACCTTTACAGCATACAATCCATAACTCAAACTTTGGGTGCTCTCTCTCAGCTGCTTTGTTTTTGCTCTGACTCCTAATTGCTCTCCTCTGTTGTAGTCTTCAGTCTTCTGAGTGTCCTTGTTGCTTGCAGAATAGGTGGAGGCAGGGGAAAAGGCCAAGCATGGGGCTTCTGTGTTCTGTTTTATACCCGGATTCCATGTGCTTGGAGAACATATGTCCAGGCATGTCTACTAAGCATTGCTGAGTCCCCAGGCAAGGTTGAGCAATTCCCCTGGTGTGGTCTTGTGCAAGTGAGTCATTTAATTGTAACTCCCTTGCTAGACAATAGCTGTTGATGGTTGTTTGACACTCACCTGAGCGTTGGTTACTTTTACTTGCTGTTGTCTCTGGGAAGCTAATATCTGGTGAATTCCGCAACTTACAACATGTTTTTAGTGACAACCATACAACACAATCTCATAACTTCATATGCACTAATGATATACGTAGTTAGATAGAACAATGACTTTCAGCAGATGATAACCTTTCCCCTGATACCTTACATGGCATGCTTTTTATGCAATATCACAATTATATATAAATGAGAAATATGGGGGTTACAGGGAGCTCCGCTGAGGTGTAGTGTGTCACACTTAACTCAGCCTTTTTGGATCCCAGTGTTGTTCCTGTGATTTTTCTAGGTGCCTAAAAATTAGGCATTGCAGTGCTGAGCCTTGGAACAACAGGTCTGGGTCAACAAGTCAAGCTGCATTCTTTCCATCTCATGGATCATCACCAGAAACAAGGGTTGTGCATGCCAAATTGGGTCAATAGCTACACCTGCACAACCCATTGTACTCAGATTATGCTCTCAGTGACACCTATGCAATATTCAAAACCCTGAGTCTGTAAAACTATGTGGAAATCTCATGATAAAAGGATGTTTTGTGAAATTTTCACCACTTCAACGTCTATCTGTGGCCAGGAACAGCATGAGAACAGCTCTTTGTGAAGTCTTTTAGCACTTTTTGTTCTTGCCTTAGGTAGAGACAGGAAATTAAAAAGAAAACAAAAAACCCCTAGAGGAAGCTTTTAGCTTGAGTTCCATTATGGAGATGGGTGAAGGTTGAGACCAAGGGAGGAAGATGGATGAGAGCCTTACACTTTCTCCACTGATGCATCCATTGCTAGTTTCAAATATTTCCCTTATCCCGCCCTTATCAACACAAATAAGTAGTTAGTTCATTTCTTATGTAGGAACGCACAATTTGTTTTGCTCTAACATCAAAGCACATAAACAGAGAATGAGGTGGATTACAAGACAACCTTGTTCCTCATTATTCAGTTCTTCCTTCAGGTCAGCAGGACATATTTCAGCCCCCAAAGAGAAGGTGGCATCTTGTCTTTCAAATGTTGAGAAAGCTGGAAGAGAGGCTGGTCTCTTTCTCCCAGGCAGGCCAACATTAGTACACTCTCAGTTATTTGAAAATTGTTCAGCACTTGTATGATCTGATGAGATTTATGTTTTGGGTTGGTTCAGTGACTCAAGACATATCTTTTAAAACATGAACAAAATAATGTCACATTATGCTCTATCTCATCCCATTGAACAATCCGGGAACAAATCTGGTACATTTCTGAATGCTGTTTTTTAAAAGACTGAATTCAAACAGTATTTTGTGCTCCCTTTTCACTAAATTAACAATGGCACAGAGAGGTAATTTAATCAGCTCAAAGATACCTTTTATATTATGACAAACCTGTGCACCTCCAGGGTGCTCATCTGCCAAAGAGCACATTTTATATGTCAGTCAGATGTGTGAAAACTTGCCAGTATTTTTGTGGTGTCTATAGCATGGTATTTATGATAAAAGCTAAGTACAACCAAGAGAAACAAACGAGATTCTGTGCTCTTTCTCCAAACCTAGGAAATTAAACAGCACAGGCTGGACAGATCCTCAGTGATTATAAATCAGCATAGATTCACTGAAGGCAATGGGGCAGTGTTGATTTACACCAGTGGAAAGACTTTGGCTCCAGATCTCTGTATGGAAGTGGCCATACTGAACCTAGGACACTACTGAAGAAAGTATTGTTTGCATTATTCTAACCATTTGGTATGAGCGAAGCTTTCTAACAGGAGAACAATGAAAAAGATGAAAGAAGCCAGACAATGAAACAATCATTTAAAAAGAACTTTCTTTAAAAAGAATCATTTAAAAAGTTCATTTAAAAAGAACTTTCTTTTTAGTCCTCTGGCAAGTACAACGGAGATAACTAGTGTGCAGGCTTCACAAGCTGCCCCTCAATCTGGACCTGTGGAGCTGAGAAAGAGGGAGAAAGCAGAACAATGAAGCAAAGAGAGACAATGAAAAATCAGGGTAAAGATGAAGACAATGAGAAAACTTTGCAAACGTGCTTCTGGAGCCCACACCCTTATGGGTTTGATCTTTCTCCCAATGAAGTCAATGCCAAGTCTCCTATTGAATTCAGTGGTGCAGAATCAGATACTTAAGACCAATTACATGTATTCAGATTTATAGAGTTTTGTCAACATAAGGCAACACTTGTTGACAAAACATTGGAGGTGTACACACTGCAATGCTCCTCCTGCTGGTTTAACTTTCCTGCTATGCCGACATAATAAAACTATCTTGATGAGCAGCATAGGGGTTAGGCCAATGCAGTTAGAGCGACGCAGTGGCAATGTAGACACAAAGTTGCTTATGTCACCCTAAGTGGCTTCCTGGAGGTATGCCACAATGCCTATCATGACTGCTCTGGTCACCATTTTGAACTCCACTGCCCTGCAGCCAGGTACACAGGCATGCGCCCATCCCCTTTTAAAGCCCCAGGAAGTTTTGAAATTGTTTTTCCTGTTTGCTCGGTATGGAGAGCTCACTGCCCAGCAGAGCATGCCGGCTCCACGCAGCAAATGCACTCCTACCTGGAGTATGTGGGAGGTATTGGATCTCCTGGGTCTGTGGGGAGTGGAGTCTGTGGGTAGAAATTACAGTAGGGAGGGAGGGGGAGAGAATCACAAGGACCTCCCTACATTTGACCCCCCATTCCATGTATCTTCCAGGTCCACAGCAGTACCCAAGGCACGGGAGCCACACATACACTCAGCTGTGAGAGCCTTGTTGGTGTACGTGCTTGTGAATTCCCTGTCCCTTCCTCTTTAAAGATACTCTCCCCTGCATGCATGAAGTTTACCTCAGCATTACATAGCTATGTTTACTTGGGTGTGGAATAAAAATCTACATATGGAAACTGAATTTATCTTTGTTATTTGCTATCACATGGTGACTGCTGCTAACAGTCAAGACAATAGTAATAGGTGCATGTGCGTTGTTACAGTTGGGCACATGCACCAGTCATTACAAGGGTCATAACACGGTGCAAACAAGCAATGCCAGGCTCAGCACACTACAGCAACACACATTACTGGGGCTCATTGTTCAAATGCTCCTTCAAGGCCTCTCTCAGCCAAATAGGCAGCCCATCCCCCCCCCCGAGGTCCTCTTATAGCCTGGTGTTCATAACGCACAGCACAATACTGAAGAGCAGTGCAGGATCCATGCTTTCGGACAGAGATGGCAGGCTCACAACTTACCAAGGCAGTTGAAAAGTGTCTGGAAACCTAATAGAATGCTCATGGAACGATGGAATTGAAAAACGCTGAACTTGCCCCCATGAGGCATTGCAAACCCTTCCCAAAACACCCTGCGGCCAGTTGCACAGTGGGATAGCTACCCATGATGCGCTGCTCTCTGTGTCGATGCAAGAGCTGCGACTGTGGATGTGCTCACCGACACAAGGAGTGTAGTGTGGACATGCAACAATGGTTTAACTGCAGTGGTGGCTGTAACTTAAGTTGACTTAACTTTGTAGTGTAGACATAGCCTTCGAAACAACACGTTTGAAATTAGGTTCTTTTGTCACCTGGCTGTCAAGATGAAGCTTTAAGATTCTGGCTTTCCTCCTTGTGACAGTTCATGACCCCCAAAACACCATCATAAGGAATTCAGGAGCATGCTTTTAAAAAGATTATTTTGCTATCTTTGAGTGCTGCTGTAGAAAGGCAGAGCCAAAAACTCAATATTTGTCCAAAAGCTTTGCTGTTCTTCTGTCAGTATTAATGGTAACAGGGAAGAAATCGCTGAAGGTCTGACTAGACTAAGATTAGACATTTTAAAACCCTTGTGTGGACAGGGCAAGTTGTGTTTTAACATGTTAGCTGGTCATGGGGAACACTAGGTTCCCCCTAGGGTTCACATTGATCAGTGTTAGCTAAAACATGCAGTGGCGGCAGGTTTGTGTAATTTTTGGTGGTGCCTAGAACGAGTTCAAGTCCCGCCCCACCCCCGACACACCTGCCTTGTAAGCTGATGTATATTTTCTAAAATAATGTAAAAATGGACTGAAAACAGTAAGCGTTTAACAGTTTCCCTATATTGCACAATATCACTATCGTAAGGACAATTTATTTAACTAAGAATATCAACTTTATTCATACTCTTTTGAATATGGAAACAACCAAGCACTCTGGGATCAAGAATCCTCAAAAGCAAAAAGCTCTGTCTAATTCATTATTGTACTCCAACCACGTAAATCTTGATAGCCAAGACTGAGGAAAACTCCTTTGCTTATCTTTTTGATTTGCCACATCTTTGTTTTGTATAACTTCAGTTTGCAAGCTGGGTGTCGAACTCAGGCCATCACTTGATGAATTACCCTTTTGTTCTTTTTCTCTGGGTAACTTTATTAAGTTATTATTTATCAATCATTGATTATTATTAAACAAAATTAATGGATGGGGCCAAGGGGTTTGGGGTGTGGGAGGGGCTCAGGGCTAGGGCAGAGGGTTGGAGTGTGGACGTGAGGGCTGCGGGGTGGGGCTGGGGATGAGGGGTTCACGGTGCAGGAGGGGGCTTGGGGCTGGGGCAGAGGGTTGGGGTCAGGGGGGTTAGGGCTCTGGGGTGGGGCTGAGTGGGGGATGAGGAGTTCAAACTTTGGGGTGCAGCAGGGAGGCTGCCCCAGGGCTGAGGCCAGAGAGGACTCCCCCCAGCCCTCTCTCTGCCTGCAGCAGCGATCTTCAGTTGAGGGACCCCGCTCTGTTCCCCCTCCCCCCAGCACAATACTCACCCAAGCCCCAGGCTGCTGCTCAGGAGGTCCAGACAGGATAAACCCCCTCAGAGGTGTCTGCTGGGGGGGAGGGCTGCTATGCTGCTGAGGCTCCTGACCTCCTCCCTCCACAGGTGCAGCAGTCAGCCTGCTGCCAGGGCCGCTCCCTTAGCCGGCAGTGGCCGGCGAGGGAGTGCAGTGTGGAGCTGCAGGGGGCAGCCGCCCGGTGCCCAGGGCACAAGTGAGGCAGGGACACTCGGGGGAGGTGTGTGGGGTGGCAGGTGGGGCTGGGGGAGAGACCCAGCCATGAACATTGTTGGAGCCCCCGGGGGCCTGAATTTGCTGGAGCACGGGCACCACAGGCCCATATGACTCGCCGCCCCTGAAAACATGGTCGTTCCTATGACTTGAACACACTTTTTATCTCACGCTAAAGAAACCCAGAAAGGAGATTGAAAAATAAATTGGATCAGACAGAAGAGAAAGGAACAAAACCAGCAAAATGCAGGAAAGCTCCATAAAGGAAAAATAATGGAGAATTTTGGCAGGGAAAGTCCACAGCCAAAAACGTATATGTAAGAATTTCCAAAATCAACAAGCAGAACATGATGGGGGGACTGATAAGTTACTTTCACTTTAAAATATGACACCTTTACAGAATGTCTCAGAACAGAAGAAACCCTGTTCCTCTCTACTGGGAATAAGACACCTTTGTAATGACCCATCAAAGTCTTAGCCTGCTTTACACGGGTTCCTGAAAAAGCCTTGCCCTTGCTGCTCCATGCCATGATTGGGCAAAAGGGCAGCTGCCACTTAAGTCTCTGGTGACAGTGGGGCCTTCCATCCACCATCCTTTGGGATGCTGCAGGTTGTCTCAAGATATCAAGCTCTTGGTTGCTAAGCTGCTTCTCTTCAAAAGCAGCCACTGAAGTGTAACAGAAATGGGGACTGTTTTGCTCCTCCCAGTGACATGTACAGAGCTTGACACAAGGTACTAGATCCTGAAGGCAGAAAAGAATATAAACAGTTTTAGGAAAGAATGTGGAAGAAAGTAATAAAAGCAAAAGGGAATATTGATAATGTTTAGGAAAACAAATAGAACTCATATAGTTATAGGGAAGAACAGGAGTTAGTGCAATGCTTTTCAGTGAGAAAGCAAAATGTGAAACAATTCTGACTTTATATATAGGGGAGCTTATTTTCTACACATTGTAGCAGTGCACCTATGCTCAACAAGGACAGCAGCTGGCAATGCAATCTTTGTGAAGAAGCTTTCCAGTGCTAGCTTCTGATTCTGGCCACTCAAAATAATTACGTATGTCAGTGGCAATATTTGCATTACCCTAGGGCATGTCTACACTTCAAGACAGTACCTGTGGCTTGCCCAGGTCAGCTGACTTGGGATTGTGGGGCTTTGGCTGCAGGGCTATACAATTGCAGTGTAGACATTTGGGCTTGGGCTGGAGACTGGGCTCTGAGACCCTTCCTCTTTGTGGTGTCCCAGAACCTGGGCTCCAGTGAAGCCCAAATGTCTACACTGCAATTTTATAGCCCCGCAGCCTGAGCCCTGTGAGCCTGAGTCAGCTGACACAGGCCAGCTGTGGATGTTTTATGGCAGCATAGCTCTACCCCCAGAGAAGGTATTGCCACAAGGGATGCACTATGCACATTGCTGGCAGTAAAAGCCATTTCTGGGTCTATAGAGAATGTCCCAGAATGCAGGGCTATAGGATCAGACCTAATCAATTTACCTACCTTGGAACTGACAGCTCACCAACCTGACAAATCCTTGATGAAGAGCATGTAGGGTTAGGATACGAGCAAATAATATAAAGTGAAAACTAATACTAGGGTAAATCTACATAAAAATCACAGGCCGAAATCTCAGCGAGTATAGATCAGCATAACACCATAGAAGAAGCCAGAATCACTGAAGTCAGTGGAGCTATGCCAATTTATACCAGCTGAGATTCTAGCCTCACAAGGGTTTAGACCAGATAAAGAAAAAAACGGGAATGATAGAATAGTGAAGCATAACTCTTCATCTGGGGCAGAGGGGAGTGGGAGGGAGAAAAACCTACTCACAATGTGCTTTGTGTGGTTTCATGTCATCATCATCATCAGTCTGTGGCAAAGAATTGGAGGGCGTGTGTAGAGCTGGAGTCTCCAAAAGGTGAAGCTGTCCCGGTGTATGAGAAATCTGAGAATGAGCAAGTGGCAATGTGCAACGGATCAAATGGGATGTGATGATAGCAAATTACTAATATAACGAGGACTGTGTGTAATAAATTGTTTTACTGTGATAACTTGATTCTTCTGAAACAAAAGAGATGCACTCTTCTACATCATTGCTGAAGTGTAAAAAGTATCTTATCTGGGGCTTCAGATTATAACAAATATTTCTCGAACCATAAGGTCAATATTTTCACCTTTTGGATTTAGATTAATCTAAGTCAAATACTATTTGGGTACCTTATCTGCTTACATTTGGGGAGTTTAAAATGAAGTTCCAACTAAAATTAATGGGCCAGATTCTAAGCTGCATTGAACATAGGACTGGAAGGGACCTCCTAGGTCATCAAGCCTAGTCTCCTGCTATCGCAGGCTACGATGTTTTATAATCCTTTTAATAAGTGTATGAAGTTCAGTCTTAAAACCAGTTAGATTTCCTGCCCCCACTTTTCCTATTGGTAGGCTGTTCCAGAACTTAATGGAGCTGAGCTCAAAGCAAACTGGATGAGTTGGAGACAAAAGGGGATTTAAGACCTCTTTACTTCCCTCTCTCCACCACTCCTGGGGCTAGCGGCTACTAGCTGGGGGTGTAGGGGCTGGCAACCAGTTTCAATGACTGGAAATTTCAGGGGCAGAAGGATGCCTAGACCTTGCCCTCTTCCCCTGCCTACACTTTACGTTTGGGTAAAGAAGTAAGATTGAAGTAAGAGAAATTCCCTATTGGCTAGATCCTCCAATGTTGTGCCAGCAGATCAGTGCAATGTGGCTGGGCCAAGATCTCTCATTTGATAACAGAAGTCTTTGGGATCATCAATCCTAACTCTGCTCTATGAGGGAGTAGCGATATTAGAACCTGTGGGCACAGGTCCACCTAAGGAAGAAAACTTGTTTACTGGTACACGTTCCAGCTAGAAGGATGAACGAGTTCTCCAGTAGCTTCCTCAACTCAATATTTATTATTCAAACCAAGTTGTCAGTTATATGTCACTGATAAAGAAGGCTGACAGTAACAGAGTTTGCCCATATGGAGAAGCAGTATATGTGTGTGTATATGCCAGTTCCTTCCTGCCAACATATTTAATCATTTGTACGCAACACTGTGCCAAACATTAAGAATGTAACGGTGCTAAGTGCATATGGAAATAAACTGACTGATTATACTCATTTTTATTTTCTCATTCATTAGGGAGTTATGCTGGGACAGAACGTGAAATGGACCTGACTGAGGATTACAGAAAAGCAAGAGCTGAGTTAATCCAATATCTCCATTTGTTATGGACTATTTCTGTATCGCTCTTGTTTCCTGGTAATAATACTTTGCATTTCCACAGTGTTGTTTATCTGGAGATTTCAAAGTGCATTTACAAACATTCAGTAAATAGGTAAGAATTCTTATATCCATTTTTACAGAAGGGGAAACTGCAGTAAAAGCAAGTGTAGGTACCAACCTTTGAACATGTTGGCTTTAAGTTGGGCCCTGCCTACATTAGAAACATTTACACGAGGAAAATTACATTACTGGTGCAACACCCTAATGAAGATGCACTATACCAGTGTAAAACAGGATTTACACCAGTGCAGTTTACTTCACTGCACTTCTTTAGTTAGTTTAGTACTGACACTGTGTTCAGCCCTGAATGGTACACAAAAATTAAGGCAGTCCCTGACTTGACTTTCCCCTTCTGCGCTGAATCACTCAACTGGTTCTCCCCATTTCACCCTATCCTATAACTGCAGTGTCCTTTAGGTATCTATTCCATAGTTCCCAGCACCGGTTCCAGTAGTGCATTGTAGGAGAATTCACAAGACCACTGTTGCACTGTGGTACAACAGCATGAGGAACTTGCACTAAAATAACTGTGGCTGACCAGCTGAGGCACAAATGGTATTCAGCCCTGCTGAAGCACTGTCCACTCCAAATGGTATTTAGCTACCCGTAAAACTGCTTGGAGCACTTTTGTGTGTGGATGAAAAATGTTTTATATACAATTAGGTGGAAGAAAATATCACATAGCATAGTAAATTTCTCTAGTATATTCAAGGCCCTACTCATCCACTCTTTCCTCTCATTGTGTTACCCTCTGCCAATGTCACCCTCATCTGGTGATTTGATAGCATCTCACACAAGCATCTCTATGCCCTCTTCAATACAGCGCCTTATGCATCGAACACACCTTCTCTGAACGAACCCATCAAACTATTGCACTCCTCTCAAGACCCACCTCTACTGCATAGCAATTAAGAGTGGCTTTGGGGCAGACAGAGATAATTATAAATAAAGTATGTGCCAACTAACAGAAACATTCAGTTGTCTGTATTTGATCGTATCCCTCTTGTCCCAACTTTCACATGTCTCCTGTCATTGGGGGTAGGGACCAGAATTTCATGTTTTTGTACAGTATCTGCAACTTTGATCCAGACTGGGGACTCTGGCCACGAATGTGAAATACATGTTAAATAATAATAATAAAGTACACTGTAAGTCTGTCCCTGTGTCCATGAATGAGATGTCACACAGCAGCAGCTGCCTGCAAAGTGCAACTCATGCTGTTGAATTTATTTGAGCAATCTATTGGATGTCTACATTTGCATGTTTGTAACCTTGACTTGGTGTTGGGTTCATTAGTCCTTAAATACAAGTAAGGTGGTGTGGGTTTTTTTCCCCCCCCCCAGCCAAACTGTTCGCTCAGTAGTCCACTGTTATTGGAGTTTAGTTGATTTGCGTTTCGGTGGAGAACTGTGTCATGCAAATCATGATTGCTATCAGAGTTTATCTTACACTAGATACTTATCTTAATGTACCTTAGTTTCATTAGAAAAGTTTTCAGAGGTAGAAATCATTTAAGACTACATATTAAGGGTTAATAATAAATGGATGGGTTTACAGACATTTGACTGAACACAGGGATGAACCTTTTACTACTATTAAATGTATGAACTGAAAATAAGATGTAATCAGCTTATGTATTGGATCAATTCATTCTCTAGGAAAATTTGGCATTGCACAGATACAACCCACAATTACTTTCTTCACAGAAACGTACGGGAACATCTTTATGGGTAAACAGCAAAAAATATTTTTTCAATAAGAAAAGAATAAACACACCTCCCCAAAACCTGGTTATAATGGGAATAATCTTAGCCAAGGATATTTCTCTGAGAATTAATAACCAACTGGGGTTAATGGTCATTGGCTTCACCTTAGGCCCTCAATTAATCCTTGAACCTCAACTGTTACCACTTAATTGACTTAGTTTCATTTCATTTTAACATTTCAAAGTGATCTCCCTAGAATCACACTGACAGAGTAACATGGTCTCTGTAGATGTGCGCTGACATGGTTTCAATATTGTTATATTGTCTCCATACACTTGCATTGACATTTCATTTTGTTTTGACATCACTATGCCACATCCATGGATCTCAGATGACATGAGATTGTTCAGATTAGGGTAAAGCCAGTCCAAGAGTGGGAAACTAGTATTTTATAAAATGCAAACAAACTGCAGCACATGAGCTCACTTAAAGGCTATTAAAAACTAGATTGATTAATATAGTCAATTTGAACAGCATTTCAGTGTACTTTAAACAAAAAATCATAACTAAACTATCTCAAAAAATTAAAAAAAACCCACGTCACTTTCCTAAACCTGTCTCTTCACTTAGATCAACTGCAACTATTGAGACACGGTTAAGAAGCAAGTGGCCTGAGAACTATACCAGTTAATTTATTAAAGAAATGAAAATTGATATTACATTTCATGTTTATTATAGGCTGCAAATAAATTATGTATATCTCAGGCATTCCCAATAATTAGTATCAAAACAATTAACTGAGTACTGTACGATGCAATTCCAAATCAAGATAAAATTCTTTGTATAAACTGAAATAGTTAAGCCAGCAACGTGAGGTTTTTCCTATAATGTGGAAAAGTTTAGAGAGGCCTTTTGAAGTGCTTTGATCAAGCTCTAAAATAATTTTAGTGGATTACTATTGTACTAAAATGATAATTTATAGTAGCTGACCTAAGCTGCTCTTTGTATAACAGCCATACATGAAACAATAGCAGGAAAGTGAAAAACACAAGGGGAACTAAAGTTGCTCTGTTTATTATTTAGCTCATAATTACATCTTCCTTATTTAATCTTTTGAATCCTGGCATGTTCTTAATAATACAGGTTCAAATAATATTTACTACACACAAGAGGGTTAGTTTTGAGTAACACATTTAGACTATCCAAACTTTGTGTAACTTGTGACCTTTCCCTAACCTAAGCAAGGTCTATTTTATACAGATTGTACTAGATAGACAGTTCCTCTGTAAATGGTAAAGTTGCCGCCAAGCTCCCATTGTTAGCCATTTACTTCATTTTTCAGCAAGGCATACTTTTAATTCCTATCACCCAGCTGTAAGGAGCTTTCTTTAGTTTTCTTCTCTTGTCAACTTAAAGTAACAGGGGTTTCTCTTAGCAGACTGCAAAACCCACTGTAAGTGGCACTCTGGAGTTTAGATAAACAAACTAGGAATAGTGCTTTTTTAAATTCTTGTAGGCAACTTGCTATTGTAATTCACAACATTTGATCAGCATTCATAGTAACAAACATGTTTGTTATCTATTCTCCAAAACAACAATGGTGCAATTCTTCAACACCTACCTTGAGTAACACTTACTAGCTACTGACATTGCTGGGCCAGAGTCTCTCCTCCAGTACTGTCCCCTTTTTAAAAAGGGACCAGGGTCTAATTGCAGATGACCTATTGAGAATTACTCCAACATGGTTGTTATTTCAGCTGGCATAAAGTTTGCAGAACTAGCTCCTATGCCAACCATTTATTAAAGGAGGAAAGGGCAGTTAGAGGGGCAGAGAGGAATTGGGCTCAATTCTGTCAATTCTCAGCAGGCATATGGTTTTCTAGGAACCATAGCTAACACTGCTTATTTAGAGCAGTCTCTAGGCTGCCAAAGCAGCTGCAGCTTGAGAATCAGGTCGCTGTAACTGACCCTTGGATGGTCCTTGGTTCTGTGCTGAGCAAAGCATCCTCAAGCTGAGTAAGGACTGCAGAATCATATCTTTTCATTTTTAATAGCTGAAATCTTAATTTTGACCATACATATTTTCTCACAGCCAAGATAGCTATATGGAAGAAAGTTTGTGTTGAAAACTAAGACCCATTAGATAAGTATAGGATTTACCATACTGGATCATGCCATTGTTCCATCGACTCCATCATCAGCACCTGGAAGTGACCTATATGTGACACTTCAGAGGGAGGTAAAACCTCACCCGCTGCACTCGACTAGCTGGGGAATGCTATACATGGAGCTCTGGGTCATTTCCACCAAAATTAAAATATAATTATGAAACATTCTGCATTATATGGTCATTTGGCCTGAATGCACACAGGATATGAAATAAAGATAGCGTTTTTCAGCCACAGAACTTTCATCAGAAGCCATCTGTAGAGACAAAAGTAATGAGTAGAGAAAGGGATATTCAAATGGGAAAAGGACTAATGAGAGGCTTTTGGCCCACAAATAAGAACTGGCTATACAATATGGAAAACAAAAAAGGATGTGGAAAGAACTATGAAGTGCCTTCTTAAATAAGAAGAGATGGCAAATCAATTACACAAAGAGGTGTACAGAGAGGGCAAGGTAAGGGAATTAAGAAGTAGCAAGAGTAAGTAAAAACAATAAAACAAGAAACAAAGTATTAATTTACTATGCACATACTTGAAGTGAAATAGTGACAAGGTATCCACAGGTTTAAAATATATGCACCTGTCTGTTCACCTTTCCATGTAGCCCAGTTTTTTACTATTTACACCAAGCTTTTTGGTTTTGAGCTGGCTTTAGAGGAACTATTATTTATCCCTAGAATGCAGGAAAGATCATTAGTTTGTTCTGTTTAACCCAGACTCTGTCATTTTCAGCGTGACCTGTATGCCTGTGTGCCATTCCTGCTGGACCAGGAAGTTTTACTTCCATATTGAACTCATTGCACACAATCGTATCAATTTCTAAGGCTTGGAGCAGGCAGTATTACAGCGTTTGTAAGAGCAGATGCTTGGTAAGTCTATATATGCCAGTGAGACCATCATTCAGTTTTATGCACACTTCTGTTTTCTGGCTTGGCATAATTCATTAGCACCACTGCAGCATACTCCATAAAATTGGATTTGGCTGCAGTGCTAAGGTTCTAATGACGATAGCATTGTAAAAAAAGCAGTAGTTTTTCCTTTTTATTCTTAGAGTTGATATTTACATCTGATAAACTGAGAAAATACACAGAGAACATTTACAACATACAAGTAGGAATAACAATGCGGTTTTATTTTTTTAATGTTTTGTACTTACCATTTAAAATGGTGGCACACAGTATAATAAGGTTTGTGATAGCAAGGCTTGCTAGGAGAGCACATGCAATTGGAATTAGCAGAGCACATACATTTTTACGGCTTATTTCATCAGCATTTGAATACACAGATTTTAAGAGGGTCAATATATAAAGGAATGGTCAAAGCTCTGATTAAGGACTCCACTATTGCCTTTCAAGCTGTTATACTGCAGCATCAGGTAGGGGAAAAACAAACAAATACTGTACAAGCATAACCTTATTTTTATTTGTGCACCCTCAACATTGTTATATTTGTTTTTATATTAAACAAATTAAAGATTCAATGAGGGCTGAACAGAATTTTCAACATCTGTGTAGATAAATGTAATTTATTCAAAAAGAAAAAGTAGCACAGGGCATCTTGTAAAAACTGTTTGAAATGATTTCATACAACACAATGCACAGACATTAGCTAAAATAGATTCAGTTTTGTCCTTAAAACCTGCTTCATGTAGGCAGTTATTACTTTGAGTTTCTAATGGAACAATGGTTGATTATTACTTTCTTTTTTTCTATTCTTGATTTTACACATGCTACTAACCTAAACCAGAGTTATATGTCCCAGGGGCAGTTGCACCCTAAATGTTGCTTCTGTGTAGCCTTAGGGAGGTACACTCTGCAGATTGCTTCTGCCTATCTTTATGTGCAGACTCATAAAGCCTATCAGGTAAAAATAAAGTAAGTGTAATAGTTGAAACATAAATGAGTTACAAGTGTTTGGAAAAAAAAAAAAAAGGATTTATTGAAAATTGGTATTTCTAAAGTAACATTCAGAAACAGTAAGATAATCTTTGCCATGTAGGTAACTCATGGTATTGTGGCAACGCTAGTGTACTCTTGCCTGTACAGCAAAGGATGTATCAATACTATTAAAGCTATTTTTTCCTAGAGGAAAAAAAAAAAAGAAGGGATTTCTAAATTGGCCGTATAAACAAAATTCATGCTAAAACTTGGCACAAAGTTCAGTATAAAAGTGAGATTTGAAAGTTTGTTTTAAAATAAGCTGTGTAGTTGTTTTAAAGTTAAAAAAGTGGTTTCATACACTTTCTTTGCATCTCTTACTTTGGATTGAAAATTTGTGCACAATTTCAAAATATTACAGACCCCAAACAGCTTCTCTGTTGAGATTCTGAGAGCTTCTGTTACTCAAGAGAAGCTGAGTATGCAACTCAACTTCCTATTCTGAGAGGAATTTCCCTTTGGGAGTGGTAGTTTTATGAGACTTCTTATCAAATCCCCTTCCCAAGATGGAGTCTATAGCTTTGTTTGGCTCTTGTGATTGGTTAGAGAAGAGATGTTCAGCATTTGTGGTGTTTCTATCAGCTTCCTCAAAAATTTTGTTTTTCCCTGGCTGACTGTTAGGAAGGAAAGTGTCTTAAAAAGGCTACCAGCCCAAAGAGATGTCATGTCTGACCATCTCTTAGCTGTGAGAGCAGAAGTTAGGCTGAACACTACCCCTCTTTTCTGTGGTGATGAGTGTAAAAAGAAGACGAGAAAGGAGCCCTCACAATTTCTATAATGGTGGAAGCCCACAGCCATCTCTAGACACTTCCAGCCTTGGCAGTTCCATCAGGAAGAAGAGAATAGGAAACAATAGCACTCAGGAGATGGTGTGCTTATTTAGATGAATTCCCCATCCAACAAATCCAGTAGGAAGCAGTGTTTACCTTTTGGTTCTCTCCTTGCACACCAGGCTGATACTCTCAGAATACATCAACCAGGTACAAAGTTTCATACACGGTCTTTTTGGATTTCACGTGCCGGAAAACTGCACATCATGAGGCCTACACAGATCTACTCAAATTATTTGCTTAAAATCAACCAAGGAAAAGATCCATCAGTAGAGATTTCTAGGATATGCCAAAACTGCTGAAAGAGGTCAATGTGCTTTACCAATTATTTTTAATACTTTTTAAGGTACACATTAATATGCACCACACATTTTCCCAAATATATATATATACACAAGATAAATGCTGACTTTTTTTAAGGAAAAATATTTTTAAAAAATTGAATGTCAGATTCTTTTGTTTTTAAGCAAACATATACAAATGAGGAAATTCATGCATCAATCATTATATTAGAATAATAGTAGCTGTCTGGCTTAATGCTACAAAAGCCAGGAAATTCAGAGTGCAAACAAGGCATTAAAGATGATGTGATCCTCTTTTACCATATGAATTGCAATGTGAGTGTTAAGTAGGGAGTTTCAGCCTTAACCAAATTTCCTGGCTTGTGTGTGTGTTTGAGCCAGATCTTTAATATTTAACAAAGTTATGTGAGAGAAAACAGAAAGCACTTTCTTTAAGATGACTCCATAACACAGGGAGGAGAATTGAAAGTCACACCTTTCAGCCTCCACATTTTTTCTTTTGTTTAGTATGTAAGGAGAAGCCATCCGGAAGGAAGAAAGATTATGACTATCTATAAACTAACTGTTTGACAGAGACAGAACTGCTGATAATGAGTGGGTTGTGTCTGTAGTTTTTGGCTGCTCACAACAGCAGAGGGCTGAGGCAAAACAGAAACTCTTGATATGTTTGTCTAAAGAGGTAGTAGTGTGATCACAGGCAGCAGGAGTTCAGCTGAAGTTCAGGGCAGATGTTGCCAGTAGTTTACAGTGCAGGAAAGTAAAATTGCTTCCGGATTCACCTCTTCCTCCCAATTTCTCTTCCAACATCAGTGTTGAGCCATGCTGTGTCGCAGAGTTACAATATCAGTAGGAAAGCAGTCTTTTAGCAGGATACCACGTTCACGATGGCAGTCCAACTCCTCAATAAATCCATACCAATAGATGACTAATCCAGGACCAAATCTATTACATAATGAGAAGAATATAACATAAAATCACATATACAGAAGAAAAAAAGAGTCCACAGTCCCAGGCCAATGAGTAATTCACATGCATTGTTGATTTTATTCTAAAATTGGAGTTTACCTACATTTAATTTTCAAGATTTTCATTTAATCAGGGTAGAATTGTTTTACAATTAAGTAATATCTGATTCCATGAATAAAAATGCTATTTAGAGTCTTACAGCAAACTGAAATATTTGTTTAGTTCACACTTTTACCATCGTGAACATATAACTAACCAGCCATAAGAACGGACCCCTAAGTGCTTTGTAATAACATTTAATAACTGTGTGAGACATACAGAAGCCTCTCTTCCCTTGCTCTCCATTTATTTCAGATTTGGACATTTAAGCATTAAAAATACATGGGTTTACATAAAACCTCAGATGATGTGAATTTCAGTACAGTAAAGATCAACAATGATTGAAAATATAATCTCTACAATGAGTAAGTAACTGTTAAGCAAAGCACAGTCCATAGAAAGTTTCTACTGCAATGTCTCTAAAATGTGCCTCAGGAATTCCTCAGATATTACTAACATTGACTGATCCCCACTAGGCACTCTCAGGAAGTAGCCCCATGGACTATTTTACCCATCAGGAAGTTCAGACCTTGAGGCTGGGTTCATAAAGAAGTAATCACTATCAATCATTGTGTACAGCGATATGTTTTGCACATCAGTTTCACGTTTTTCCTACTGAGAGCACTTAATTAAAGGGCAGCACTACTTTTGGTGTAGTGTTGCAGGAATTTTACAGTGAAATCATAAATTATGAATGTTGGGTTAGTAAAAGGATGTCTAAAAACAGAACCACTTTCTGTAGTCTTACATTACAGCAGTCTGTACAATGTTAGGCCAAAAAGCTTTTTCTTTCTGTGATTTATTATATGCTATAGTGAACTTGCCAAAAACGACAGTGGAGGATGAGCTATTAGATACTGTATGTACAAGAAAACGTTCAATAGAATATCATTTAATGGTTTATACACAGAACTGTGCTCAGTACTCACACCAATATGGTAGCCAATTTTTGTTGATGTTTAATTATAATAAAAGTGTGTCGGGGGATGCACAATAACTGAAAAGTCCACTTAGCAGACAATAGAAGCTCTCAAAACAGTGGGTAGTGCCAGACTGGCTTCATTAGGGTGGTTTCTTTCCAACACTGAACTGAGGAAAACTATTTGATGTGCTTATGTAATGGAACAAACATAAAAGGAAGTAACTCTGTAGATTCCCCCTGCAGTTTCAATTGGGTATTGTGTGCTACTTTCCAAAACTGTTGTGTAGTGTTGTTAAGCACCGTTTTATGGCTGCTACCTTCCACCCCAGAGGCGGGTGCATTTCAGTTGCAGAGGAAGCATTCTTTGTACATAGTTTACATATCAGTTTGGAAAGCTCTGTGATTTTTCAGATGGAAATGCAAGACGTTATTACTGTTACAGATTTAGCCATACTAATATTGACAGAAAGTGAAGTTTCTTTAGAAATGTATTATAGGTCAGATTGTGGCTGGAGTGGAAGAGCACAGCACCCTTCTCCCAGCAGTTGCACTCTATAGATGGCCAGCAACATTTGCTGTCCCTGTGCTCTCTGGAACATAAGCCTTGCTTTTGGCTAGTGCCCTGTGAGGCGCATGCAGGGCAACAGCCTGCTGTTCCTCACTGTATCAACAAACACAGCTGGCCCAGCCACAGGGGGGAGCAAATTGGTGAGTGTGTTGAGAGATACTGCTGCCTGGTGCTCCCATTAGGGTAGTGAAGCTTCATGCTGTCTCCAATGTAAGGCATTGATTCACTGCCACAATCTGGCCCTAATATTTTTACAGAGAAGTGTGTTCAAACCAATCACTTCAAAGGAATATGTAACTGGGCAGGCAGTAAGTATTCTACCTGAAAGATTTTAAAAACAAACCAGACCAAAAACACATACACCCATAAAGAGAATGCATTGTGCATTTTTAATGGACTGTTTTATGCAAGTCAGAGGCTATGAAACATACATACACGTGGTACTTGTTCATTACTAGAACGTTTGCCAGGTAAAAAAACCCAGTGCTAATGAGCAGCTGCTCTTCCCTAGTGCTTAAGGAAACTTGACTTGTTTCAATCTGCACAACTATCTGAAAACTCATGTGGTAAAAGGCACTTGTCACTGCATATAAACTGTAATTTGTATTTGAAATTACAATTATTCATTAAAATAGATACTTCCAAGCCCACTAAAAAGGGATTGTAAAGCAGTTTTTATTGAACTGTCAGTGCCACAAATTTCAGAGGGGTAGCCGTATTAGTCTGTATCAGCAAAAACAACGAGAAGTCCTTGTGGCACCTTAGAGACTAACAAATTTATTTGGGCATAAGCTTTCGTGGGCTAAAACCCACTTCATCAGATGCATGGAGTAGAAAATACAGTAGGGAGGTATAAATACACAGCATATGAAAAGACGGGAGTTGCCTTACCAAGTAGGGGGATCAGTGCTAACGAGCCAATTCAGTTAGGGTGGAAGTGGGCTATTCTCAACAGTTGACAAGAAGGGGTGGAAATAACTTTTGTAGTGCTAATGAGGCCAATGTAATCAAGGTGGCCCATTTCAAACAGTTGATAAGAAGGTGCGAGTATCAGTTTAGTTTAGGGAAAATTAGTTTTTGTAGTGACCCATCCACTCCCAGTCTTTATTCAGGCCTAATTTGTTGGTGTCCAGTTTGCAAATTAATTCCAGTTCTGCAGTTTCTTGTTGAAGTCTGTTTCTGAAGTTTTTTTGTTGAAGAATTGCCACTTTTAAGTCTGTTATTGAGTGTCCAGGGAGACTGAAGTGTTCTCCTACTGGTTTTTGAATGTTGATGTCAGATTTGTGTCCATTTATTCTTTTGCATAGAGACTCTCTGGTTTGGCCAATGTACATGGCAGAGAGGCATTGCTGGTACATGATGGCATATATCACATTGGTAGATGTGCAGGTGAACGAGCCCCTGATGGTGTGGCTGATGTGGTTAGGTCCTATGATGGTGTCCCTTGAATAGATATGCAGACAGAATTGGCACTGGGGTTTGTTGCAGGGTTTGGTTCCAAACCCATCTGGTTCCAAACCCTGCAACAAGTCCACAAAAGCTTGTGCCCAAATACATTTGTTAGTTTCTAAGGTGCCACAAGAACTCCTCGTTGTTAGTGCCTCAAATGACACTTTTCATTATATTGGCTGCAACTAGCAACAGGTTCAGAAATGCCAATTCTGATGAAAAACTTTATTTTTAACGGTGTCCAGTGAGTCAATTGCAGGTTCCTGGCTTTAGTTAATCAGTGAAATTATTCCCTCAATCCTGTATTAGACCTTTATTCGCTAACTAGTCCTGCCCATGCTATATCTTTTCATAATATTGGTATAATCCTGTATATTATGACTGTGTATCAGAGATAGCATATGTATGATCAGATACAAGCCATACTGTATTAAAAAATGACTTAAGTGGAGCACTTAAAACCAAAATTAACTTGTTGGCACAGTAAGCATTTGCCACTGACTATGAGGAGCCCCTGCTGCTAAGAGCTAATTTCTCTTTCATTAACACACAGAGCTGGCAAATCTCAAACAATGCCAGTGGTTAATTACAGTTGCCTTAATTTGAAAAGACGTTTAACCTTTTTTATGTAGAGGATGGGGCATGGAAGTGCAAGCAAGGAGCAAGAACCACCCTTTTTAATTTGACTCCTTCCGAAGTTGTACATGTGACACTGTGGAGAATGAAACGCAACACTGCAAATTAGAGAGTCAGGCTAAAAACTTATTTATAGATTAATAACAACATTTAATACATTGGAGACTAACCTTCCTTGCAGGGCCAATGCTGACAACTTCGGTTTACACAGGAGAACTAGTTCAAATGACAGAGAGCTTGCTCTGCATGCCACAGGAAGTGGGACCAACCTGGCAATTCTGAGAAAAATCTTCAGAATACAAAGCAAAAGATGGTTTTACAGTCACTGTACAGGACTCCATCAGGAATACTGTATGCAATACAGGTCACTATACCACAGGAAGGATATTAATTTTTTGAGAAGGTGCAGCTCAGGGCAACAAAGAAGAAATCAGCTCTTAAGGAGCTAGGCGCAGAATCCTACAGACTTTGCTTTTGCCCAATAGAACTGTGTAAACCTCCAGTTTTGGTTAACAGGTACTCCTGTGAATCTTCTCTTCAGTTTTGTTACACACCCTGTAAATCCCAAGTGCAAGCTAACCCCAGAACTCAACATGAAACTAGTTTTGCCTGTTTTTATGAAGTTCAATTTTTTTTTTAAACAAATATTGGCTGACTTTTCAAACTTGAAAGGAAACAGAAAAAACAGCTGAGTTTTAGCTAGTTTGGGTTTTTGTTACAAACATTTTGAATAGCTCCACATAGAAGAAAACTCAGTGGCAAGACTATTTCATATAAAGGTAATAAACATATTAAATATGCTATCAGAGAGTGGGCCTCATTGAGGCCTTTTGAACACACAGATGAATTAGGTTTCAGAGTAGCAGTCGTGTTAGTCTGTATTCGCAAAAAGAAAAGGAGTACTTGTGGCACCTTAGAGACTAACCAATTTATTTGAGCATAAGCTTTCATGAGCTACAGCTCACTTCATTGGATGCTTTCGGTGGAAAATACAGTGGGGAGATTTACAGATGAATTAGTTTATCTTAAATCAGTTTTTAAACAGATAGTTAGCCTAGTGTAAAACCCTCTGTATATACTCTTAGGGTATGTCTACACTACGAAATTAGGTCAAATTTATAGAAGTTGGTTTTTTAGAAATCGGTTTTATATATTCGAGTGTGTGTGTCCCCACAGAAAATGCTCTAAGTGCATTAAATGCATTAACTCGGCAGAGTGCTTCCACAGTACCGAGGCTAGAGTCGACTTCCGGAGCGTTGCACTGTGGGTAGCTATCCCACAGTTCCCACAGTCTCCGCTGCCCATTGGAATTCTGAGTTGAGATCCCAATGCCTGATGGGGCTAAAACATTGTCGCGGGTGGTTCTGGGTACATATCGTCAGGCCCCCGTTCCCTCCCTCCCTCCAGTGAAAGCAAGGGCAGACAATCGTTTCGCGCCTTTTTTCCTGAGTTACCTGTGTAGACGCCATACCAGGGCAAGCATGGAGCCCGCTCAGCTCACTGTCACCGTATGTCTCCTGGGTGCTGGCAGATACGGTACTGCATTGCTACACAGCAGCAGCAACCCATTGCCTTGTGGCAGCAGACGGTGCAATAGGACTGGTAGCCGTCATCGTCATGTCTGAGGTGCTCCTGGTCGCCTGTGTGAGGTCGATCAGGAGCGCCTGGGCAGACATGGGCGCAGGGACTAAATTTGGAGTGACTTGATCAAGTCATTCTCTTTAGTCCTGCAGTCAGTCCTATTGAACCATCTTATGGTGAGCAGGCAGGTGATACGGATTGCTAGCAGTCCTATTGCATCATCTTCTGCCGGGCAGGCAAGAGATGAGGATGGCTAGCAGTCCTATTGCATCATCTTCTGCCGAGCAGCCATGAGATGTGGATGGCATGCAGTCCTTCTGCACCGTCTGCTGCCAGCCAAAGATGTAAAAGATAGATGGAGTGGATCAAAACAAGAAATAGACCAGATTTGTTTTGTACTCGTTTGTAAACCTCCCACCCCCCCGTCTAGGGGACTCATTCCTCTAGGTCACACTATAGTCACTCACAGAGAAGGTGCAGTGAGGTAAATCTAGCCATGTATCAATCAGAGGCCAGACTAACCTCCTTGTTCCAATAAGAACAATAACTTAGGTGCACCATTTCTTATTGGAACCCTCCATGAAGTCCTGCCTGAAATACTACTTGATGTAAAGCTACCCCCTTTGTTGATTTTAGCTCCCTGTAAGCCAACCCTGTAAGCCGTGTCGTCAGTCGCCCCTCCCTGCGTCAGAGCAACGGCAAACAATCGTGCATCTGAGTTGAGAGTGCTGTCCAGAGCAGTCACAATGGAGCATTCTGGGATAGCTCCCGGAGGCCAATACTGTTGAATTGTGTCCACAGTACCCCAAATTTGACCTGGCAAGGCTGATTTAAGTGCTAATCCACTTGTCAGGGGTGGAGTAAGGAAATCGATTTTAAGAGCCCTTTAAGTCGAAATAAAGGGCTTCATCATGTGGACAGGTGAAGGTTTACATCGATTTAAAGCTGCTAAATTCGACCTAAAGTCCTAGTGTAGACCAGGGCTTATTTCAGTTTGAGAGTGACTTAAGTGGTTTAGCTTAAACTGATTCCTAATTAATGTAAGATAAATAAGCCAGATTTATATTGATTTGAGAGTGTCCACACAGCCTTTTGCACTGTTTTAACTAAATCGATTATAAAATAAACCTTTAGTTAAACCAATGCAGCTTTCTTTGCATGTCAACAAGCCCTGAGACTTTGAGCTTTGCTCCTAAGAAGGAGGGATTTCACAGGGGTATGGTGAAAAACTAGGAAGGTGGAATTCTGGGAGTAGTGGGGGGAGCAGAAAGCATAGTAAGCCAGATGGTTTCTTCTATTTCCTAAAAATCGTTTATGATCTTTTATTGAAATTTTACATGCACAAATCCTCATTTTAACTCAAGAAATCACATAAAAATCAGCAAAATATGAATCAGGCTTTAACTTGCCCTTCTGCAGAACCACTTTTGTCCTAGAAAGGAAAAAGACTTATTTATTCATCAAAGTGGTTGAGTGGAATATCACACATTCACTTAAAGACAAACTGTTCTCTAGTAATTGCCTTTTATTCTGGAATGTCTGTGTGGGGTCCATGCTAGCTTCTAAGGATATGCCCAGACATGTGAGCATTGGTAGTTGTGTCTTTCACCATCAAAAAGCCTTGCATGTGGTTTTATGAAAAATGCACTTTCAACACACAGCTCAATACTGAGCAGAAATGTAAAACAGCTTGTAATTGTTTTTAATAACTTTCACTTTATTTATCTATTTAGTCTTAGTTTATTTGTTGTAGGTGGGCTGTATACTACATGTATGCCCAGATAGTAATGTAAATAATTTCTCATTCTGAGAAGCTCTCCTAGTGAATGTGAGTGTATGTATGTTTATAGCTAATGTACATGTGCATTTATGCATGTGTCTGACTGTGTACAATTAGAATGACATCAAGGCCAATTGGACTTCATAACTTATTTCCTATAAAAGTAAATTATAATAAATAAAAGGTTTTTAAGACAATTTTAACATAGTTCTTTAAAAGCATTGGATTAATATCCATATATATATATATATATATATCTCCTGTGCATATGGATATATATATATATATCTCCTGTGCAGTGATGCCTAAAACTTACATCTCTTGTATTCTTATTATTGGAAGGAATTTTGGTGTGGACCGAGAGTATTCGGATAGACCAACAACTGCAGGCCAGATTCTCAGTTGGTATAAACTGGCATAGCTCCACTTGACTTTCCTACAGGTAGCCCTATTTACACCTGCTGAGATCTGGCCTTGCATGTCTTGGCAGGGATTTAATTTCCATTGCACAAGGATTGATTTACTTTTGAATATAAACAAACATGAATATTTTTTAAAATAAAGTTACGGTACCTTTACATAAAAAGGGGCACTTTCAAACCTTGGACATGGTTGAAAGTGACTATATTTTTCTTAAGCTTTTTGTAATCCTCTAGTCCATTTGCTGAACCAATCACAAGGCAGCCCATAATTCAAATAGAAGTTACCTTCGAGGCGTCATATAGATTTATATTTTTTGGCTCTACTGAAGTCTGGTTTAAAAAAAAAAAAAGGCGGCTATTGGAGTTGTTCTCATGTTAGGCAAAGTCAAATAACCAGAGGATGATGTGTGTTCATGTTATAAATCTATCACTAGTCCAACCCTCACAAGGCTACACCTATTCTAGGTCCGGGCTGTCTTAAATTACATAGTAAATATTCTCACCTTATAAAAATACTTTACAATAAACAAAATATGTTTGGTTTGCAAACACAGCTCAAGACACAGAACACACTAACTTAATAGGTGCATTAAAGCAAAGGCAAGCTGATGAAGAAAGATCAGTTAGGAAACAGGCAGTCATTTGGGAGTGATCAAGCAATGTTGGAAGTCAATGGAAGCTTTTCCATTGACTTCAGTGGGCAATTTAACAATGCATTATGTCTCAAGGTTTGTCCTGCTTCAAGTAAAATTACCAAATCTATTTTATGCAGTTGGGTGAAATTTGAGCTATAATGAAGTCAATGGAAAAACACCCATTGACTACAACAGGACCAGGATTTTCTTTTAATGTCTACTAGAAATTTTATTATGTGTCCCCATTTTCAAGGAGGTTATAACTCAGAAATGAAAATTCCTTTGGACTGATAAGGGTGCAGAAATCTCCAATGAGTTTTGGACACTGATGCAATATACTATGGGAGTGTGGAATGTCGGGGCTATCCAGGGAAGGAAGGTGGATGGAGACTAATAGCAGCCCCCAGTGTCCTGTAGTCATGCCTCTGTTGAATACTATTACATTTTAATGAGCTTTTGTTTACACTACAGCCTTTTAGCTGTGTGATAACGCTCTAAAGGCATCAGTCAAAATTTAGCATTTTTGTTGGCCACATTTAATCAAACTTACAATACGATTTAAATACTTTACGCATTCTGAGAAATAAAAATAAGCCACGCGATATTTATGTGCATACCAGGAAATATGTTAAAAAGACATTTTAAAATTTGCACAGTACAAATCATAAATATGTATTGATAGAATGGACTGATATTGTGTAAGTCACCGTCATTAAAAATATTATAAACACAATTTAACTTTTGGCTGCATAATGCATTTTTAATAAACAAACTGTCAAAATACATTATTCACCTATGGAATTCGTTCAAATCTGAGAACTGTTCTCTCAGGCAAATAAAAGGATTTTTATAATCTTCACTGACAGATTTTTTTTTAAATAGTTCTCATGGAAATTAACTTTCAAAAGCTATGATTAAATAATATTAAGGTTACACAGATTTTCAAGGATCAAGGCTTTCTAAGTGAAGGCTGACACAGTGAGTGAGAAAGAAAAGGCACGTTGGCTCAAGGACAGTGAGTGTTAAGAAAAAATGGTCTTGACTGAACTTTTAATTTCTCTGGCTTACATGGGTTCATGTCAAAACCTAAATTTTACTCAAAAAGACGATTTTCTTCTTGCAAAATCTTTGAGACACTGATCACTGTGTGTGATTTTGCTCATTAACGGCTTGATTCAGTAAAGTTTGTGCTGAAGTCCCATTGACTTCAACATTATGTACAGTACTTGAGGCCTAAGACATTTGGGCCTTGATCCTGAAGGAGATCTGTGTGAATGCTCGCCTGTGCCTCTGCTAAGCTTCTTGCAGTACTGGGGTTTAGGTGATGAGAATGTAAGATAGTACAGACATATTTCTGGGTAATTAAGTGAAGTTCAAAAGAAAACATTTTGGAGCAAGTGGGCCAGGAGAGGTAGTGATTCTCATTGTGCTTGTGTCTAATTGTGCTTGATTCTGGCCATTCCACTGGCCTTTGGTGGATTATGCCTCACCAATCATACTCATTTTGGAGGATACTAATTATTTCTGCTCTCCTGGCAAGTTAGTCAGTTCTAATAACCAATTAGGATGTTAAGGCTTAGAGGTAAAAAGGGTGCCCCAAAGAAGAGGCAAGCACAGTCCAAGGACTTTATCCACCTAGACTACTGGATTCAGGTTTAAGTGAAAACTCCCTAAAAGAGAAATGTGATGTTCTGTGTATCCTTGTCAGCTCAGGGCACCGTTCGTTAATAAGACAGTTTGGGCATCCCTACTACAGGAGAAGTGGGAGAAGTTAAAAAAACCTAAACAAACTAAAAACAGTAAAAGAGATATAACTAGTTGCACAGATGACAATAGAACTATCAGAAAACTTTCTAAAATGACTTCCAAAAAATTCTGAGAGCTTTCAGTAGAGTGTGTGTGTATGTGTGCACGCTTTATACTATTCCGTCACATTTATGTATTTAGATTGCAGTCTAAAAGGGACTTTGCACTGAAAGATGTCTTCCAGGGTTCTGCATTTCCTCACTGTACATTTGAAAACACAGGAACATGGGACTGATAAAACACAAACCCATCCAAAGGAGCAGCACTTTTCCTTCCTGCCACCCATCAGTTAATTACCAGTCATGTGACCTGTCACATGCTTGCCATCCATCTTACCACTCCAAGTTAGACTCTGCAAGAGTTATTTAGTTATTGTCCTTTGAGAAGGTGACTAACGGTTACTCATTGAGTTAAACAATTGTCATATTTATTTTTGAAGAAGCCAAAGTAAACATATTTGGGGAAGAATAAGATCCTGCCAAATTTCTACTTTCTGATTAAAACCCACACAATAAAATAATGCTTTTTGAGGCTCTTGCTTATTCTATAGTTTCACTGAGAAACCTTAATGTCTATAAGTTGCAATGCAAAGACTGCTGATCGAGCTCACTATTGTTTGATTTCTACAAGTTTTATGCTATATATCTGCATTGAGAGAAGTTATTTTAAACATTTGGTTATGCTTGTAACACTCTTCTTTTAAAGGAATGCCTACCTGCAAACTGCCCCTTATTCTGGGTGACAGAAAACATGAGACAAGGTATTGAATATGGTTAGACTTAGATCCAGGAAGCCAAAAGTGCTGGTCAACTCACATTGCCATTAGGTGATTAATAGTTGTTTATTTTTAGGGCTTGAACTAATACGCTGTCCTAAAACCAGTGCAAGATGATATCTGAATAATCTGTGAGTGCTTTCTTTTTATGCAGCTGTTGATCAGGCTTCTGTCCTTGCCAGAGTACTAACATGTGCCAAAATTATATTTAACAGGATATTTTGAACTGCTTACCCCATGGTTTATTAAAAAAAAAAACTTGCAAAATTATGCTGCTAATCTGAAAAATTGATCAGCAAATTATGATAGCAAAACATTTCAATAGATGAATGCATTACATGAGTAAATACCCAACTTGCTGAATGTAGTTCCCAGAATCAGCACTGAAGAGGATATTCCATATTAAATAGATATAGATAGATAAACATTTAGAATCCTTACACACGAATATACAATAAAACAAACAATAGAACAGATGAACTAACAAATGGAACACAGCTCGTTTGTGCTTCCAACTTCCCAAATCATAGAATTAGTCCAAGACTGGATAGCAAATCATGCTGAGCAACTTCACACTATGTTCCTTAGCAGTTTAACTGCCAAACATACTATGGTGTATAATTGACAGGCAGAACTATTTTACACTTAAACACAGAATTATGCATAAGCATGAGCCATACAGGTAACAAACTCATGCAAGAAGGGAAAACCAATCTTTATCATCTTCACCTATTTGCCTCATCTGTTCTCCAACTGTGCTGCCCATTACTGTGGCACCACACATCCATCCAGAAGGGAAGCAAATGCCTCCTTCCACGTTGGATATCTTTGCTTCCTTTGGAATCTGTTGGCAGATTTCTGCTGTGTCTGGCATTCTCCCATTTCATTCTGAATGTGTCACCTCCAGTGCCTGGGACTCTCCAGTCTGTCTCCTGTTTGATACGTAATACTCTACACCAGTGTTTCTCAACCTTTTTGTGCTGGCGACCCCCTTTGGACTTAAAAAAAAAAAAATGTAATCTCCTTACTAAGACTTGAAAAAATTGTGACCCCCTACCTCAAATATTATTAAGTAAATTATTAATACTCAGGGCCAGCGTTAGGGCATGGCAAGCAGGACAACTGCCTGGGGCCCCATGCCAAGCTAAATTACATGCTTCAGCCCCCACCACCCAGGGTTGAAGCATGTAACTTAGTTTCAAAGGCCCCTTGTGGGGTAGGACCCTGGGCAACTGCCCTGCTTGTCACCCCCTAATGCCGGCCCTTTACTTGTGATCACCCTAACCCGTCCCACGAACCCCACGTTGAGAAACACTGCCCTACACAGTACAATCCTAATGTGTCAGTCTTGTTTTTCCCCCCTGCACTTAAGATCAAAAATTGTATCAATTTTTACCTTTTATTCTGAAAAGAAGCACACAACTGAGTCACATGAGAGTTATTGTTGCTGATACTTCTTATCACTGAAAACTCTCCTGGGCCTCAAAACATAAATGAAAACATTTTATGTGGACTTACAACATAGCTCCTCTTCTGACAAATTTATAATGCTATTTAGGCTTATTTGCAGATTAATTACCCTTTTCAGTGGAGTAAAGTTATCAGTCCAAAAAAAAAAAATCACAAATTATTTATTACTCCTTTTTTTGGCTTGCACCATACTGGACTAGTTTGTTAGCACAATGTTAAAATACATTTTCAAACTAGAGATATGCATGAGATATTGGTTTATGTGGTTAGCTTGGGAAAAAACCACCAGTACTTGTGAGGAGGATCTAAATGGAATAGCAGATTTGTCAAGATTGGCAGTGACATGTCATATTCCAGGTCTGAGACTACAATTGACTACTACAGTTTGCAACATGGTAAAATCACATGACTCAGAATACCTTTTCTGGAGTAATTAGAAGAGCAGAGTGTGTCTAGATATGATAGCAGAGGGGTAGCTGGATTAAAAATCATTTATTTGCTGCGTGATCTTATGTAAATCACTTAATCTATTCAGGCCTCAGTTTACCCATTGTAAAATGAGTTATCACCTAATTCACAGGGATATTGTGAAGGTTATTGTTTCTGTGATTGAGAGGCCCTTGTATTAAAATGCAATCCTGGTAGCGAAGTACAAATTATTATTTACAGATTACTCAAATTTTGAGATACTATGCATTATTTCAAAGTTTAGAAGGATGTGTCTCAGGCCCAATAATGGTTAAGATGTTAATAAAACCCTTGTTTACCGTTACAACATTGAAGTTATTTGTGGCTCAGGGTTTTGCTGGCTAACTACCATGGTAACAACCACCATTAAAAATCTTTTAAACGTTCTATTAAGCACACAGAAAAAAGAAGAAAAGCAATTAAAGCAACAAAATTTGAAGTATTAAGTAAAGCTTTCATTATAACAATTTCCCTTATTCCCTTTCCATTTAGCTGCAAAGAGTCATTTATAGGGGAAAACCCCTGCTTGACAGTCTTTTAAGATGGCATTAATTGTTCTTTTTGAAGAAAGGAGAAAAAGTTAATTTACATGGTCTTGCGCTGCTGATCCACTCCAACCCTTTTCCCATTTATAAAAAAAAAATACACAAAAAAGGGAGAAAAAAGAATAGGAAATATATAAAAAATTCAGCTTCTGTTTTTGATGTTTACTCTCGCTTGCAACCTAACAGGTGGGAAAGTCGTGATGTTTGATGTAGTTCTTAGATTCTGTGGGAGTTAGTTCCAGTCTTTGTGGGGAGGGAAAGTGGTGAGACACAGACTTCTCTGTCTCCTGCACAAACAAGCTTTGCCCTGGTTGTGGACATCTCCATTGTGCCAAAGTAGTGGAAATTTTGACCATGGTCCTTATTTTGGAGCTTCAGGTAATATTTTAGGTATCCTGGGCCCATACCATTGAGTGTCATGAAAGTAAGGACAGAGACCTTGACTGTGATTTGAATATGGGAAGACAGTGTAGAGGGCAAAGGATATTTAAGGCATTGCTTCTAGCTAGCCTCTCTAGTCACAGGCTTACCCTTCTGTTGCAAAAGGTAGTTCTCTTGGCCACCTAAGTGAGACTCTTATGAGGCAGAAGGCAAAAAGAGAAAAATAGGATAGAGGAGAAATAAGGCGGTGAAGGAAAAATTACCTCAGTGTCGTGGGTAACAATAGGAATCTCAGGTTCACATCTGAGGTGGTCAGGATTTAGCCAAAGACAACAGAGATGGTTATGTCATCTGGTTCTCTCTCACGGCTGGGTCTAGTCAGGTCATCTTTCAGGATCAGAATGATGAAGGCCCAGTGGTGTTATGGTAGACCCCAGGGTTCCTTAGTGATGGGTGGGTGTGTGGGTAATGATAAAGTTCACTTCTTTCTAGTTCTCTGTCCTGCTATCTTACTATTCCCTTCAGTGAATTCTCTAGATGAGCAATGTCCAAATAGGGGTGACAACCTCAAGCCATTAAAATTAGCCAGTTCAAAACACAGTTTGGTGATTTGAACTATAAACATTTCTTCACATTTTGAGGCTCTTTGAGCTCATTTTCATATCAACCTCTGACTTTACCAGCAGTCTTGAAGACCCCTTATCACAGTTTTCTTTAACATTTAATCCAGTTTGTATCAGTACTACTTTAACTTTTCCTTACTTTTATAAATAATTTTATACAATGATCTTAGTTGGACTTTTGTTACGCTGGATAGCTTAGAATACAGGCTTCTGTACAACAGAGTGCTACAGAACTGTTAAATATTATTTATTACTATAATCCAGTACATAATTAAGATTAGAATAGCAATCATGGAGAACAAGATGAATCAGGAGATAGATAATGAGATACAGAACTTTTCATCACAAAATCACTGGTAGGAATTCCATACAGGTCAGTAGTGACTGAAAGTTATTACCATCATGTGGCTTCTCAGTTGCCTGACCAGTGATCACATGAAATGATTTCGTACTCTTAGTCCAAGTCTCATAGATTCATAGACTTCAAGGTCAGAAGGGACTATTGTGATAATCTAGTCTGATCTCCTGCACATTTCAGGCCACAGAACCTCATCTTCATCCTGAAATAGACCTGTAACCTCTGGCTGAGTTACTGAAGTCCTCAAATCATGGTTTAAAGACTTCAAGATACAGAGAAGTCATCATTTACATTAGTTTAACCTGCAAATGACCCATGCGGCAGAGGAAGGCGAAACGCCCCCCAGGGTCTCTGTCAATCTGACCTGGGGGAAAATTCCTTCCCGATCCCAAATATGGAGGTCAGTTGGACGCTGAGCATGTGGGCAAGACCCACCAGGCAGATACCTGGGAAAGAATTCTCTGTAGTATCTCAGAACCCTGTCCATCTAGTGTCCTGTCTCCAGCAGTTGGGGATTTTTGCTACTGGCAGTTGCCAATTGGCCACATGCCATCGTAGGCAATCCCATCATACCATCCCCTCCATAAATTTATCAAGCTCAGTCTTGAAGTCAATTAAGCTTTTTACCCCCACTGCTCCCCTTAGAAGGCTGTTCCAGAACTTCACTCCTCTGGTTAGAAACCTTTGCCAAATTTTGAGCCTACACTTGCTGATGGCCAGTTTATAGCTATTTGTTCTTGTGTCCACATCGACGCTTAACTTAAATAACTCCTCTCCCTCTCTGATATTTATCCCTCTAATGTATTTACAGAGAGCAATCATATCTCCCCTCAGCCTTCTTTTGGTTAGGCTAAGGAAGCCAAGCTCTTTGAATCTCCTCTCAGATTGTAGGTTTTCCATTCCCTGGATCATCCTAGTAGCCCTTCTCTGCACCTGTTGCAGTTTGAATTAATCTTTCTTAAACACGGGAGACCAGAATTGCGCACAATATTTCACCAGCTGTCTCACCTTGTGTAATGGTACTAACACTTCCCTGTCTCTACTGGAAATACCTCACCTGATGCATCCTGGGACTGCAATAGCTTTTTTCAGGGCTGACGACTGACGACTCAATCATCCTGTGATCAACCAATACACCCATGTCTTTCTCCTACTCCTCTGTCACTTCCAACTGATAAGTCCAAAGCTTATCCTGATCTTCTTTATATGATATTCCAGTCCTCCTCTGTATTGGCTATAACTCCCAACTTTCTGTCATCCACAATTTTATTAGCACACTCTCACTTTTTGTTCCAAGGTCAGTAATAAAAATGTTAAATAAGATTAGTCCCAAGACTGAACCCCGAGGAACTCCACTAATAACCTCCCTCCAGCTTGACAGTTCACCTTTCAGTATCATCCATTGTAGTTGTTCCTTTAACCAATTCACCAAGACTTTGCATACAATTGAGGTCAAACTAACAGGCCTGTAGTTTACTGAATCACTTATTTTCCCCTTCTTAAAAATAGAAACTATATTAGCAATTCTCCAAAAGTCATAAAAAACACTAGCAGAAAGACTGAACAAATGGGTATTGGGAATGAAAAACCTCCTCCTCCTTAGATATGGCTCTTCCAGGTCAAAAGCATAAGGATGGGCTGGTCAGGAGAAGCATATATTGCTACTACACACGTTGCACTTGTTCTGTGGATAAATAGGTCTTTCATTTTAAAGGCGTGTCAATCTCACAGCCTCCAAAGTTCTAAAATCCACATAAACATTTCTAAACGATATTTTTAAAGTATTTCTAATAGATTAGACATTATTTTAGTTAAGTTCAAATGGAAGAAAGAATACAGCATTGCCTGAACTACTTCATTTCACTATGGCAATAACAGAAAAATGGTAAATTCAAGAGATTAAGAGAGCCACAATTCTAGTTGAAGCAGCAAAAGTAGGAATTAAAAATTTCTTTATAATTTTTGTTGCATGTAGGCACCTTTGAACCATTCTTTAATTAAAAAAAATCAATTTCAAGTAGGAATACACACGAGATATTATAAACCAGATGGAGCAGTTTCTATTTGCTTAAGTGATGTTTCCCCTTTAATGTACTTATTTGATTAATGCTGCTAGTACTTCACTCTGTGCAAATGTATGGAAATCTGACTTTAAAGACCTTTGTGCTACTGAATGCAGTGAATTTTTTTTAATACTTATACCAAAGTGTCTTGATGGATTTTGGGATGCTTTTTGGCTCAAATGAAGTGAAATGACAGACATTTCTGATATCTTGTGAGGTAATATGGGTATTAGCATGTCATCACTCTTCTAAAGGGAGCTGGTTGGTTACAGATCTATTTAAAGCGCACAGGAGTCTCTGCCATGACTACATTAAAATAGATGGACAAAAGCTGAGATATTTGAAACCTTTGTCCAAGGGTGCTTGTGGATAAATGAGTATATGGACACTATCTTGTTCCTGTACTGTAGGAATTGCAAGGCTGTGTAAAGTACTGGTTAGAGGAAAAACTGTACTTCACTTAAAAACAGACTCTATATTTGAGTTGAATGTTACTTTGTAAATACATAATAAACAAAACCAAATAAATGCCTATCTTGTCATCAAATATGACGACAGTAGGGAAACATTGCCTGTGATCTGTTTATATCAATTAGTTCTGGCAGCCATGACTAATGATAGAACATTTGTTATTTGTAGTGTTTAAAACTCAGGAATTAAAATACATTATTTTATCTAGGACTGGAGCAAGGTGCAGCTTTGATGTGATATGGGTTTTTGTTGTTGTTAATCATTATCCTGATGTTTGTACACCATTCAGAATTAAACTGTAACACATAAAAGGTACCATTAAAGTTCTACTCTAAGTGCAAACTTAATAATAAGTAATCATAATAATAATAAATCACATTTGTTTTGATTTTTTGGCTATTTCTAAATGCAGTAAATTAAATTCACAATACATCATATTTTTTCAAACCATAAGAGTCACGAACACCATGGTAAACAAAATCAAATCCATGTACAAACATTTGTCTTCAGTTATACACAATGACAAATATTGGTACATGATGACGTATATTTAGAAAATGAAACACCAGAAAAGTACTCATGATTCTGGAAGATGAGAACAAAGGAGGTAAGATTATTAAAAGGAATTTCCAACTCTACTGAACAGCTTGAACCAAAATCATACAGTACTGAGTTTATGAACAGAGTTTATTATTTATTCAGATTTATAAATAGCTATACTCACTCCCATTTTTTATCAAAGACCTTCTACAATATCTAGGGCCAAGTTAAAAAAACCTAATATCTACACTCTCTCCAATTTGCCCTCTCCTTCCAAACTCCTACCGCCACACAATCCGTCCCTCTAACTTTGGAAAAATACTGGGAGAGAAATGGGCATTGCAGTGTGACCAGAAAGTCAACAGTCTCATGATCTTTCGAACTGATGAGTGAAGCAAATTCCGAAGACCTATCACTGAGAACTCCTTGCCCCTGAAATTAAAGGAGATTTAGCTTGATTGCTTCAGATATCACCTGGCTTTGTATATGAGAGATGGTCAAAGGGGAGAGAGGCAATCTGAGGTACCAAGTGTTCCACCTGATTTAAAGCTTCATAAATTCGAAGCAACACTTTAAATTGCACTAGGAAATGAACTGGAAGATAGTGCAGACTACTGGACACTAGTGTAATGTGAGAAAACCCCTTCAAAGAGGTTGTGATATTTACTTCAGCTGAAATCGACAAATGCTTTTAAGGAGTAGCTGCACATACAAAGCATTAAAGTAATCAAATCTTGATCCAGGACTTTTTGTCACTTTCAGATCATAGCCCCATGATCAAGCATAAATGATAAAAAGCACTTGACCCCTATGTGGAAATCCAGATGTGGCTGAGGATCCCCAGACTACAAACTTCAATATCAAAAGGTGAGAAAACTTCCAGTTAAGGAAGTATTTTTCAACTTTGCCAATTCCTCTCGTTGTTTTCCCCAATCTAGCAGCATAACCTAAAGTTTTGTTTTGGTTGAATCTCACCGGGATCACTTTTGCTTAAACCCCAATCATGGCAAGATATTGGGTAAAGCTGTCTACTTTCCATTAAAACACAGTTAGAACTGGATCATGAATAATCACCAAACTCAGAAACTGATTAATTAAGAATCACATAGTAAGATTTTTATCCTGCCTTTTAAGCAAGAAATATTGTTGACAGCAAGCGACTCTGGTGGTACACTATTCCCTTGGCTCCCTGTTCAACTCTGGATCCTCTTCAAGGTCCTGGTCTTAATGTTCAAGGCCCATAACAGGGTAGTGCCCAGTTAAGAGATCCTTTTTCCATCCGAGACCCACTAAGACAGCTGCATGCAATGTGGGCAAAGTCCAAGGCAAATCTACTCATAGATAAAAGCATGATGCAAGACCTGCCATTTCCCTCAGTAATAAGGTCTGAATGGTAATCAGCCATCCCTTCTTACGAACAGAGGTTAAACTAAAGATAAAACAAAATGCAAACAAAGCATACTGAATCTAATCAGTGAGTGGAGATGTTGATGCACACATTTTAGTAAAGTTCTTAATTTTGTACTTAACAGCTGTATAAAACAATGTTGGATACTTCAGAAATGCCTAAGCATTAGATAGAGGTGTGTATCTTAATCACTCTACTAATCTGAGTATCCACCTTCTAACATGATGGGGAAACAGAAGATGCTTATTCCCGAAAAAGAACCAACAAAATACACAAAAAAATATCTACCACTTCCTTAGATGACATACATTTTTACTTTGGAGGTGAAGTCATTCAGTATCACTAGCTGACACCCAAGTTGCACAGAAAGAGATGCATGCAGCTATTGCAGTTCAGTCTACTCCTAGCAAAAATCCCTTCAATATAATTAATATAGTTTTTGGTATTTAACTAAAAAAAGGGGGGGAAGGCTAAGGAACTATGTGGCAAAAATGAATGTACTTTGTGTGAACACAAAACCAGAAATAACAGAAATTGGAAGCACAGCTGATTACTAAACACTTACATATCATTTAAGAAAAAAGGCCACAAAATTTTTTTTAGAAAAAAGCATGCAAGTAAACCAGATTGTCCACTTCACACAAAACAACATTTATCAAACATTTCTGCAAAGAAAATTGGTGAGAAACTCCAAGAACAGATGCTGGAATATGGCATCCTAAATTTACAGCCATGCTCTGCTTTAAACTTTTCCCCAACATCGCTAGCTTAAAATAAGTCTATTGGAGAGTAGTCTTTTAATTGTTCATGCCTTTTATGGAGGGTTCAGTGAAATAGCATTGTCCGGTCTTGGGATCTTCCAGAGAAGAATAATTCATTTAAAACCTCAAGTGCACCAACAGCCTGGCAGGCTACTGAAGGACAAAGATTATTTTCGAAGTAAATGTTTTATATGCTTTCCATATTAGTTTTGCATCTATTACTTTAACATTAAAATATTAACAAAATTACTACCTTTACCATTTGAAGAAAAAGTCAAACAAAACAAGGGGAACAGTAAGAACATGGGGGAAGTGCGACGCTGTAGCACTTCTGGTGAAGATGCTCTAAGCTGACAGGCGAGAGCTCTCCCATTGGCTTAGTTACTCCACCTCCCACGAGTGCATTATTCATATCCCGGAGTGATATAAGTTATACCGAAGTAAGTTCTGATGTGATCCCAGTTTCCCCAATTCCCATATATGTTTTTACCCAAATATAGATTGTATATTTAATTTGTCTAAGTTCTAGAATGCTGACAGACTGCTCTAATAAGCTCTGTAAATACAATCTGTAACCTGTCTTCTAGAAAAGAAGAGCATATACCTTCAACTATATGTTGTTTTAGGTCATTTAAGTTAATTAGATTCTAACCATCAAGTTAAATAATCCTACACAAACAAAACTATTGTCTAGCAAACCAAAGATATAATATAGCAGGCTCCCCCAAAGGTAAGATTGCTGGTGTAGTTGCTCCAAAGAATGAGTATAAAGAAAATAAAAATAATCAAATGAATTTTAAAATTCAGTACGATTCTGTAAAACATTAATAGGAGCAGTAGGCAAATTAGATTATTTTCAGATAGCCTATTTATTATTGTATTGTATTAGAAATCTCAACCTTAAACATATTTCTCTGTCTTGCTTTAAGGCTCATTATTACAATAGTACCTTCAGAGTAAGGCAAGGATAAATACTTGGCTCTTGAGAACAGTCTTATGGGAAATGTACATTGTGTTTACTGTTATTTGATGATGAAATGTCAACAGACTAAAATATTTGTATAATAAATTATTCCATTCAATAAAAGCATCAATAGTTTGGCTGGTTTTAAAATATAATTTGCACTATAATGCACTGGAAGAAATATCCTTAATGTAAAAGCCTTGCCACGTACATTAGTCTATACTAAACCACAACACCTTACCCCCACTTTAAAGTAATGTTAAAGGTCTGACAAAGCCACAACTGCAAGGAAATTCAGAGTTAAGACTAAAAATCTTTACATACCACTTTATGCCTAGGTACAGTAACTCACTGAGCATATTAAGGGTAGACCATTAATTCAAAACTCTCTGGCTTTCTGGGTTTAACATCAAAACATTCATGGCCAAGATTATCAAAATCTAGTGCCTACAGTTAGGCTTCTATGTACATGTTTACACATCTAGATATAGGGTCTGTTTTTAAAAAAAATGTTGAAGACTTATCAGCTTCACTAAGTTTATTTAAAAAAAACATAGCTACAATTTAAACAAAAGACAGTAGAAAATACAGGGCAGATTGCAACTGGATAAAGGGACTGTGTGATAGGGGCTTTCCAAATCTATTAGAAGACAGTTTCTACCCTGACCAATACAGCCCATAAAGACAAAGATGGCTTACATATGAAATCAGGATATAATATGTAAGCATGGTGATCAGACTGCTGACAAAGCATACTTTTTAATAATATATTTATAAAAATAAAATGAATAAGAAGTTTTTGGCCTGCTACCCTCATCTTCCTCATCTCTCAGAAAAGCCAACTTCAATTTGAGTGTCCCCTTACCCTCTCTCCCAATATTTGACCCCTTTCCTTCATATAATTGAGTGGTTCTCTCTGAGGTTGTTATTTGTGTCTCACAATAATCATATCAGGCCACGAAGTTCAAGAATGAATTTGGTGACTCTTGTGGGGTCCTCTGTAAGGGTTTGATCTAAGGTGTCAAATCTGAACATTTGCCTTACAACATTACAGTCAAAGGCGTTAAAGCCTGCTCCCGACACAACTTGCAGAGTTGATATATTTTAGTCCCATCTCTATTGATTTTCATTCCTACAGGATGCCCTGTCCGTAATCTCACAATAGTCAGTGTTATTTTCTGAGATGCTTTGATATCAGAGGATCTTTTATCTTTGACCATTTATTTCAACTAAAATTTTCCTTCACTGGGAGGCACTATCCTTGAGCATTGTCATTCTTACCTGAGTTTCCAATCTTCCAACTTTGGCCAGCTTATCAGCTACCTCACTTCTGTACATACCAGTGTGTGATGGACTCTTCTGAAAAGTCCATTCATTGCCTCGATATCCAAGCCTCCACACCTCCTAATGAACTGCATCAATAAGAGCATTCTGGTTTCTCCAAAAGGAACTGAGGATTGCCACCTGCAAGTCAACAAACACCACAACATCTGCCTCTATTTCTGCTCTGTTTATTTCTTGCACCGCAGTGAGAATAGCTTTCATTTCAGCCATATAATTTGAGAAGATATATCCCAAATAATACACTTTTTGTACTCATTCCATTGGGCCACTGGATGAAGACACCACAACAACCATTCTTGAATGATATCTCTGATGAACTATCAGTTTACATTTGAATTTGACTGATACCATTGGATGGTCTTCTGCATTTTTCCTTAGTGTACCCAAGTCCATGTATTCCGTCTCTCCCTTAAAATACGTTTATGTGGAGGATTAACTGGACCTACAAGCTTCTTCATGCACTCTACCCTCCTGACGTCAAATCTTCCTTTTCTTCAGTAGCCTTTACATCTTTCAAAATAAGATGACTGTTTCAGCCTTGTTTTCATTTTCCCATTTCTGAACAGACCTCAGCAGTGATGACATTCAGGTGGGAACAAAGACAATTTCCATACTGAATTCGCGGTATTTTTCTACGGTTCTTAAGAGGTTGAATATCAGACTTTTGTTCACAAATTGCTGTTGGAGTGAATCTTACTGCTCCAGTTATCAAGTGAACTGTAGATGACTGCTCAATGTTGAATTTGGCAATGTAACTAGGAGCAATATATGACCAAATAGGGGAGGCATATTCAAGTACTGGGCTAACTATCAAGCAGCATGCTGTTGTCAGTGTGCTAACACGTGTACCTCAATTGGTCCCAGTGATACTTCTTAAGAGATTCAGTCTCCACTCTGCTTTGACTGTCACCTTATTGACTTGTGGTCCAAACCTTAGTTCTGTGTCCAAGGTCACTGCAAGGTATACTGGGTTCCTCTCTGCAGCAATACTTTCTCCATCCAATGTTGATTTTGGACTGTACTTGAACATCTTATGGTTTGTGGTGAAGTAGGTGGACTTTGTTTCTTCAGCTGGAATTTATGTTCATTTGCCCATCTAGTTACAATTTCCATGTCTTCATTCAGTCTTAACTCATTACATCTGTTTCACAATCTGAGATATGAAGCACGGTATCATCTGCACACGTGTATACAGATGATTTCAAGCGTCCTGATAACGCAGAGGAGTATAGCAGGAAAAGAAGAGGAATTAAAACTGAGCCCTAAGGTAAGCAGCTGACTTAGTATCATACTCAGTCCTAGGCAACTCATTATTTTTAATCTAAATGTTTAGCATACATTATGATCCAGATGAAAATGAATGAGGCTTAGATCTTAAGCCAATTTACTGAGATCAGCAGTTTTATATAAGCCACTAATCAGCATGTTCATTTGTTCTTTGCAGCACATCCTGACAGTAAAACAAGAATCGGGACAGCACTAGCAAACAAAAGTGACAGAGTAATACTAATTTGCATTATACCTGATCCTGCATTATATCTGAGATGCAGAACTTGTCTGTAGCAGATTTAAACCATAGGTAATGAGTGCTTCTTTGTAGCATACTCCCAAAAATTCAGTAAAGCGATAGAGAAAAAATTGTTTGTAGAATAAAATGAGTTACAAGATGCTAATCAACTCATCTAAGAATTAAGTCCAAAAGAGAGTACTATTTCATATAAAGGAATTGTAAAAATTGTACAAGAAAAGGGACTGGATTGCAAATAGTTACCTTTTGATGGTTATTCAATATATTTATTACATATGATTTGGTGATCTCATCTGAATTCCTATTAGACATGTCCACATCACAAAACCATGGCATCTTATTGAAAGACTTAGCATAGAGGTCAAAGACTGAATGGGCATGGAGTCTGAATTTTCCATTCATCCCAACAGGTGATCACTCTTTCCGCATCAGAGAAGAACAGGAAAGGGAAACTAACTCCATTGCCATAAGTGCTCTGTGGTTTAACAGAATGTAATCAGTACAGTGTAGTCAACCCCAGCACAAAAGCAGAGTGAAATTCAGAAATTGCAAAATTTCAACATTGATTTTTGTCCCTGTCACACTGTTTGGAGGGGTTCATGACCATAAGTGCCATCCTCAGACCAGACTGTCAAAAAGCAGGGCAGACACCTCAATCTGGTGGTATGTTATATAATCAGGAGTTTGCATTTGTTACTGGGTTTGTGAAATCTAAAGCATTATACCAGTCTTATTATGGAGTCACAGGAAGTCCACTTGGGCACTCCAGTCTATCCCACCACCCAGGCAAGCTGGACTTAGTCATACATGGTTACACCAAAGCTCACAACATATATAGGTTACTCCCAGTCCCAAGAGACCAGTCACTTACATCCCATCTAAGACAATGCTGCTAGCCAATCCTATAGTCAACTAACTATTAAATAAGAAAAGAAATGAGAGAGTTATTTTCAGGTTAAAGCAAACAAACATATACACATAAATAAGTTACAGTCTATGGTTCCAATAGGTGACAGAGATGTAATAATCTGTCAGCACTCAATATCTTTTAGGGCTAACTCAAGTTGACCTTGGGGATCTCTGCTTTTGAGTCCTAGCTCCAGCCCTGAAAGAGCTCAAACAGCAAAGAGATGAAGAATTTTCATGTCAGCTATCTTTATTTCCTTCCTCCAGAATTCAAGTTCATGGAACAAGCTAACATACAGGTGAGCTAGTCTGGTTTCCAGCTATGTATTTGTCAGGGTTCAGCTGACGCCTGGCAAGAGCTGGCACCAGGTCACAGTCCCGAAACATGACAAAAAGTTGAAATGTCAACATTTTCCATAGAATGGAAAAAAATTGATTTGGAAATACTGAAAATATTGTTTTGATATTTTTGATCATAATGTAACATTTTCAAAATATAAATGTTTTGCTTCAGTTTCCCAAATTGCTTTTAGACTGTCTTTGTCTACTGTCTTGTAAGAATGGTGGGTCTGGTCTCCATAGTCATGCAACTCCGGTGATGCTCCATGCAGAGGAAATGCACTGTGGGAGATGCAGTCCTCTCAGACGCCCGGCCCATAGCAAAAAATGTGGGTTGGAACAACTCCAATAAAATAATGTGGTTCAATTTTTTTTGCGTGGATTCAAAATTAAACATTTTGGGTCAGTTTAAAGAAAAATATTTCGATACTGGTCAAGCCTACCCAAAATGAATTTTTTCATTTCTATATTCCCAATGGGAAATGGACATTTTTTTGAAAGTCAAAATCTTTTCCTGCGAAAAATTTCAATTTTGTGGAAACTGCATTTTCTGTTGAAAAATCATTAGACAGAAAATTCCCAACCAGCTCCACCCAGCATCTCTCACCTGCAGGAAATTCACCTATTTTTTTAAGCAAAGAGAATGATAGATGAAATCAATTTTTCATTATTCTATCTCGTGGCAGTGGAGTGTGCATTGGCATTCTATCTCCATTACAGTCTGATGTGTTGCCTTCTTGCCTATCAGATTTCCAGCTCTTGCTAAACTTTTGTTATTGCATATACTTAGAGGTCTGAGTTACCAGCCTGTGATTTGTCTTGCCAAATTAAAAAAGGCTACAAGACCCAGTGTTATCAGTTATTTACTTTCCACAAAGATTATTGTCATTATCAGAGTTCTTCACCTCCAGAAACTCAAGGTCAAACCAACAAAAAATAAATTTAATGAAAAACGGCAGCAGCATAGTTAAAAATAAACAAACAAGCAAACAAAACACAAAACAAAACAAAAACCCAAACCAAACCAACAACCTGTAAACTTTGTATCACCATGTAAGTATGAAACATTTGTGGCCAGATCCTTGGATTTCGTGAGGCTATTTTGCACTTCATTGATGGCTACTTTGGCTGAAAGTCCTATATAAAATATCCAAGGCAAATTATCTCAGTGTGTAGGTGATTCTCCAGTGGCATGGGGCTAATATAATGACTTATACTATTGCTGAGGCAGAAGTGAAAAGGGAGCATGGATATGTCTGTGTGTGTGTGTGATGGGGCTGCTCCTATGTTATCTCAATTCTGGCCTACATTTTCAATCTCTTGTGGCTCCTACAGGTTAGTGTAAGTCATAACAGCCTTCAGGCAACGATAAGAGAGCATGAGGTGAACTTTACCTCATGTTTGCACACTGCCCCTGGACTTATGTCCTGAGGATCTGACTCTGCATTAAAACCAATTCTGTATTTTCTTTTTACTGACTATGGGACCACAGTGCGTTAAAATTACTTTTGTTTAAGGTAAAAGGGTAGCAATACACATTTAATAATCTCACTCTCCCACAGCAATTTGTGATTAACACAATTCTGTTTTTAATTATACTTCTATGATTGTCACCTGAATTCCATGAGTGCAAATGCTTTCTTTTCAGATTTTGTTTCATCATATTTTCAATTCAATGCATAAAAGGAATTTTAAATATTTATTTTGGGGTATTTTGTACTTTTATTAGTTTTGTAAACCAAACAAATTGTACAGCTTACTTTTACTGTATGAGTTGATTCCATATGTGCCAAATCAACATGAGCATGCAGAGCAACTTTTATTACAGAACAAACTAAATTTTGCAAGATATTGCTCCGAGTAAAGAGAAAGTGGCACATTTTATGAATGACTGATTTTAAGAGTAAAAAACAATGAAAGGCACTTTTGAAATGGATATTTTTATAATAAATGTATGGCTTAGTAAAGAGGCAAAAGCTAACATTTATTTCTTATGGCTCTATCTAGTGTGACAGGGTTGGGCTAGATGGCTACAGGAGAGTGATAGAAGGCAGATATATTAGCCCCAGGTTAAGCAGGCCCCTTTTCCCTGGGTAAGGTAAATGGGAAGGTTCCAGAACAATCAGGAACTTTCTGGAAACAATTAAGGCAGACAGGCTGATTAGAACACCTGCGGCCAATCAAGAAGCTGCTAGAATCAATTAAGACAGGCAGGCTAATCAAGGCACCTGGGTTTAAAAAGGAGCTCACTTCAGTTTGTGGTGTGCGTGTGAGGAGCTGGGAGCAAGATGCGCAAGAAGCTGAGAGTGAGAAGGCATACTACTGGAAGACTGAGAAGTACAAGCATTATCAGACATCAGAAGGAAGGTCCTCTGGTGAGAATAAAGAAGGTGTTGGAGGAGGCCATGGGGAAGTAGCCTAGGGAGTTGTAGCTGTCACGCAGCTGTTATAGGAGCCACTGTAGACAGCTGCAATCCACAGGGCCCTGGGCTGGAACCCAGAGTAGAGGGCGGGCCCGGGTTCCCCCCATCCCCCCAACTCCCTGCTTGATACTGGAGGAGTTGACCTGGACTGTGGGTTCCACCAGAGGGGAAGGTCTCTGGCCTGTTCCCTGATCCACTAAGTGGATCAGCGGAGACTGCAGGGATTGTTCTTTTTCCTTTTCCCCATGCTGGCCAGTGATGAGGCTAACTGAGTGAACGGCAGATTTGAGCCATAAAAGTGGCCAAACTGAGGGCTGCCGTGAACCTCTGAGGTGAGCAAATCTGCCAATAAGCACAGGACCCACCAAGGCAGAGGAGGAACTTTGTCACACTAGAGAAAATGTTATATGTTCCTTCTGTATGTAAAACAGGCTCTTTCTCATCTTTTCAACCTATTCTATAGCCATTTGGTGGAATGCTCTGGCACGGCCAGAAGGTTCTCTATGGCACACATGCCATGGAGTCAAGAAAAACACAGAAAATCACTACAAAACCAAGAAGATCCCTCCCACTGTTGAGTTATCACTAGTGTTTAAAACCTGGAACTTTGGATTCTCAGCAGAGACCTCTGCTACTTGAGCTAAAGGAGTAACTGATATCTTCTATGTGAATCAGCCTCTAGTAGGTATTTAGCATACTTTTTTAGTTGGTTACACAGAAATAGACTGCAGTAGAATGCTGGAGATCAGGAATCCTTGGTAATATTCCTGGTTCAGGAAGAGGAGTATGTTCTTGTAGTTAGAGCAACAGTTACAGACAGGATAGAAAGAAAAGGAGTACTTGTGGCACCTTAGAGACTAACAAATTTATTTGAGCATAAGCTTTCGTGAGTTACAGCTCACTTCATCGGATGCATTCAGTGAATGCTTTGAGCTTATGCTCAAATAAATGTTTTAGTCTCTAAGGTGCCACAAGTACTCCTTTTCTTTTTGCGAATACAGACTAACATGGCTGCTACTCTGAGACAGGATAGACAAACTCATAGATTTGGTACATCCATTCTAAGCCCTGGTCTACACTAGGACTTTAGGTCGAATTTAGCAGTGTTAAATCAATGTAAACCTGCACCTGTCCACATGATGAAGCCCTTTATTTTGACTTAAAGGGCTCTTAAAATCGATTTCCTTACTCCACCCCTGACAAGTGGATTAGCGCTTAAATCGGCCTTGCCGGCTCGAATTTGGGGTACTGTGGACACAATTTGACGGTATTGGCTTCCGGGAGCTATCCCGGAGTGCTCTATTGTGACTGCTCTGGACAGCACTCTCAACTCAGATGCACGATTGTTTGCCGTTGCTCTGACGCAGGGAGGGGCGACTGACGACACGGCTTACAGGGTTGGCTTACAGGGAGCTAAAATCAACAAAGGGGGTAGCTTTACATCAAGTAGTATTTCAGGCAGGACTTCACGGAGGGTTCCAATAAGAAATGGTGCACCTAAGTTATTGTTCTTATTGGAACAAGGTGGTTAGTCTGCCCTCTGATTGATACATGGCTAGATTTACCTCGCTGCACCTTCTCTGTGAGTGACTACAGTGTGACCTAGAGGAATGAGTCCCCTAGACGGGGGGGTGGGGGGAGTTTGCAAATGAGTACAAAACAAATCTGGTCTATTTCTTGTTTTGATCCACTCCATCTATCTTTTACATCTTTGGCTGGCAGCAGACGGTGCAGAAGGACTGCATGCCATCCACATCTCATGGCGGCTCGGCACAAGATGGTACAATAGGACTGCTAGCCATCCTCATCTCTTGCCTGCCCGGCAGAAGATGATGTAATAGGACTGCTAGCAATCCGTATCACCTGCCTGCTCACCATAAGATGGTTCAATAGGATTGACTGCAGGACTAAACAGAACAACTTGATCAAGTCACTCCAAATTTAGTCCCTGCGCCCATGTCTGCCCAGGCGCTCCTGATCGACCTCACACAGGCGACCAGGAGCACCTCGGACATGACGATGACGGCTACCAGTCCTATTGCACCGTCTGCTGCCACAAGGCAATGGGTTGCTGCTGCTGTGTAGCAATGCAGTACCGCGTCTGCCAGCACCCAGGAGACATACGGTGACAGTGAGCTGAGAGGGCTCCATGCTTGCCGTGGTATGGCGTCTGCACAGGTAACTCAGGAAAAAAATCGTGCGAAACGATTGTCTGCCCTTGCTTTCACGGAGGGAGGGAGGGAACGGGGGCCTGACGATATGTACCCAGAACCACCCGCGACAATGTTTTAGCCCCATCAGGCATTGGGATCTCAACTCAGAATTCCAATGGGCAGCGGAGGCTGCGGGAACTGTGGGATAGCTACCCACAGTGCAACGCTCCGGAAGTCGACTCTAGCCTCGGTACTGTGGAAGCACTCTGCCGAGTTAATGCACTTAATGCACTTAGAGCATTTTCTGTGGGGACACACACACTCGAATATATAAAACCGATTTCTAAAAAAACGACTTCTATAAATTCGACCTAATTTCGTAGTGTAGACATACCCTTAGATGTATTGTGGCTGACTAGATATGATTTAGGTCTCCAAATTAGAGATCTGGAAGTTACTTTGTGCAAACTTTCAGTTAGCTTTTTTGTTTAATGGGGGAATTATTCTTGGCCGACCAACAGAGTGAGGCCTTGCTCAATAATAGTAAGAATGCTCAAGTGCATAGAAATATAAACAGCAGCCAGTAGAGGTCATCCCAGAACTCATGGTCTTCTGATGCCTAGCTTAGATCACTTTATCCTAGGCTACAATGTATTTGGATGAGGACACACATACATGACATGGTGGTGCACAGGCAGCCCAATTCAGCTAAAATGTAATAATTCCGAGATCATTTCTTTTAGAAAAATATCCACTCTTGATTTACAAATTGTCAGCGATGGAGAATCTACCACCACCCCTGGTAAATTGTTATAGTGGTTAATTACTCTCTCTGTTAAAAATGTATGCCTCTTTTCCAACCTGAATTTGTCTAGCTTCAACTTTCAGTCATTGGATCATGTTATATCTTTCCCTGCTAGACTGAAGAGCCCATTATTAAATATCTGTTCCCAATGTAGGTACTTACAGACTAATCAAGAGTCTGGGGACCTGAATAAATATGCATAGACTACCTTGGTTGAAAGGCAGGTAACAATTATCTAAAGGGGTTGTTGCTTGCCAGACCTAGTTTTATTAAAACACAGCCACAAGAAACCTCTATTTGTGGCATGAACTGCTCTATTGACGTCCTAATATTTGAACATGGACAAGTAACTATCCAGATGTTTTTAAAATAGGATACAGACATAGGTCAAGAATTTAGCTATTCAATTTCCAAATTTCTGGCTCTTTTAGGTATTTGGCCCTTTTCTTTTCTTTGTCCATTCTTTGAAACCCATAGCTCTCCTTTTATACTAAGAGTGATGACGAGCAGTAATCTCCATACTCGGTGTTTTCTTTATTTCCTTTTAAATAGATGACACACCAAAGACTATTGTAGCTCCCACAGGCACTCTTCACTTCTGGCTACGAGCATTATGCTGACAAGTGATGCTTATCAGTATTCTACGTATTGGCAGATGAGATGTTAGCCACGTCCCCTACATTCACCTGCTGTTCTAAGTCAATCTTACCTAGTACTAGTGCCTAGTAAGTGACTACATATATTTTCCTGCTCCACAAGAGCTACTGCTCAAAGGTCCCCTCCCTAACTTGTACCTTAGCCTGAGTTATTGGTGCCTATGAACTGGGGAAATCTGTCTGAAACTAGGGCCTGATCTATGCTACCAAGTTAGGTCGAAGTAAGCTGCCTTATGTCAACCTAATGCATGTGTCTACACTAAAATTTGTCTCCCACTGATGTAAGTGCCCTGTTACAGCGACACAGTAACACCACCTCCCCAACTGGCACTCAGCCAGTTCATCTATGTACTGAAGTTGATGCAATGCAGGTGTAGACAATGAGTCATGTCAACCCTAACAGTCCTTCAGGCAATCTCCCTCAATGCCTGACACGGATTGCTGTGGTCACAATTGTGAACTCCAATGACCGGGGTGATCTAGACTGGAAGGGTCCACCTTCCTTTAAAGCCCACTGACCAGTAGCAATCTGGTGTTGTAAATTTCCTCAGGGCATTTGCCACTTCCTTCTCCTCTGTCAGTGCAGTTCTCATTTTGGTGTCCCTGCACTGGAGCAAGCTTGGTACACAGATCCAGCAGTGCGGACTTGCGCATTCAAAAGTTCTGTAGCCATCACTCATAAACCCAAACCTGAATTACGATGTAATCCCATCAGTCAATGCTCATTTCTGAGGCCCAGAAGTGGCATTCCACCATCTACAGCTGCTTTGTGAACACCACTAATAACCTTGAATTGGTTTTCACTATGTCGCCCTTGTCCTCCAAGAAATAGTCATTTTCGCTGCTGATTTGGCTCTTCTTACAGCTCTGCAAATACTGGTGGATCATGTGTCCTGTGCATGCAACACTTATGACAATAATGCAAAGTTGTGTAGGCTCCATGCTTCTGTCAGAAATGGCAGACAGCAAGGAGGGCCACATGAGTTCGTGGAATTTTTTAAAAAGGTGCAAAAGTTATGGGATATAAATGACATTATGGTATGGACACAGTTGGATGCTGGGAGGTTGACCCCTTGCTCCCAGTAACCCCTACGCAACTCACTTCTGCCCCATCATGCATCGCCAAAGTTTTCCAAAAGGTAGTGCGCAAGACTGTGGCGGGTTGCACACTGGGATACTTACTTATGGTGCACAGACAAAAGCACTCCTGGTGAGTACGTGCAGTGCCGACACAAGGAGCCAAGTATGCACACGAACAAGCGATATACTAACTCCAGCCACTTTATGCCGACATAACTTGTATCAATTGAAGTTTGTAATGGAGAGATGGCCTAGATCAGTGCTACTCAAAGTGGTGGTCCACGGACCAGTGCCGGTCCGCGAACCATCAGCTGCCGGTCTGTGCGCACATTGGAAAAAAAATTGCCGGTCCCCCACATCTGATAGCTTGAGAAGCACTGGCCTAGATGACAGACTACCGCAATGAAAGGTGGCACACGTTAACCCAAGGGACAGCTTTTCTAATAGGCACAGACTGTATGTCATGCTGGTCCAAGGACTGGCTACCAAGAGCCACAAGGAAAGACCCTGCACTGGGGACAATGTTAGCTACTGCTCTCATTTCATGGCAACTCCCAGTGACAGAAGGGAGAAAGAAGAGGTCATGGGCAGACCATTACTTTCCTCTAATGTAGAATCTATTGTTCCCTTCACATATCTGCTCTGCATTTTGTTCAGCCTTTGTCCTTAAGATGGATTCATAAGCAGCGCAAGAAGACCTTCCTTAGGGGCTGTGCTTCCTCTTTTCTTTTGCTGGCGGCAGCTTAGATATGCTCCCTATCACCTGGCCCTATTCTACTGCTACTGTTCCCTTACTCTCCAGTTTGCAGCTATCTGTTAGGTGCATAATTTGCTGCTGCTATCCAAGTTTCAGCCATCTGTAGAACTCCCAGTAAGTTGGTTCAGGGCTACCAGTGACCATACTCTGTAGTCACCTGGGTCCCCCTTCATTGGTGATGAGCTGGAGGACTTTGATACAGGCTTCTCTACTTTGGAATGGTGGAGAAAAGCTACCCTTAAACAATCGTATTAAATGAGGATATTGATATAATAGGCATCACAGAAACTTGGTGAAATGAGGATAATCAATGGAATACAGTAATAGCAGGGTACAAACTATATCGGAAGGACAGAACAGATCATGCGGGGGTGGGGGTGAGGTGGCACTGTATGTGAAAGAAAGCGTAGAATCAAGTGAAGTAAAAATCATATCTGAATCAAACTGTACCATAGAGTCTCTATGGATAGAAATTCCATGCTCTAATAATAAGAATTTAGTGGCAGGGATATATTACAGACCACCTGACCAGGATGGTGATAGTGACTGTGAAATGCTCAGGGAGATTAGAGAGGCTATTAAAATAAAAAACTCAACAATAATAATGGGGGATTTCAATTATCCCCATATTGACGAGGTACATGTCACCTTAGGACGGGATGCAGAGATAAAGTTTCTTGACACCTTAAATGACTGCTTCTTGGAGCAGCTGGTTCTGGAAGCCACCAGAGGAGAGGCAATTCTTGATTTGGACCTAAGTGGAGCACAGGATCTCATCCAAGAGGTGAATATAGCTGGACCCCTTGGTAATAGTGACCATAATATAATTAAATTTACTATCCCTGTGGCAGGAAAAACATCACAGCGGCCCAACACTGTAGGATTTAATTTCAGAAAGGGGAACTACATAAAAACGAGGAGGTTAGTTAAAACAGAAATTAAAGAGTACAATGCCAAAAGTGAAGTCTCTGCAAGCTGCGTGGAAACTTTTTAAACACACCATAATAGAGGCTCAACTTAAATGTATACCCCAAATTAAAAAACATAGTAAGAGAACCAAAAAAGAGCCACCATGGCTAAACAACAAAGTAAAATAAGCAGTGAGAGGCAAAAAGGCATTCTTTAAAAAGTGGAAGTTAAAGCCTAGTGAGGAAAATAGAAAGGAGCATAAACACTGGCAAATGAAGTGTAAAAATACAATTAGGAAGTCCAAAAAAGGATTTGAGGAACAGTTAGCCAAAGACTCAAAAAGTAATAGCAATTTTTTTTTTTAAGTACATCAGAAGCAGGAAGCCTGTTAAACAACCAGTGGGGACACTGGACGATCGAGGTGCTAAAGGAGCACTCAAGCACGATAAGGCCGCTGCGGAGAAACTAAATGAATTCTTTGCATTGGTCTTCATGGCTAAGGACATGAGGTAGATTCCCAAACTTGAGCTGTTCTTTTTAGGTGACAAATCTGAGGAACTGGCCCAGATTGAGGTATTATTAGAGGAGGTTTTGGAACAAATTGATAAATTAAAACACCAATAAATCACCGGGACCAGATGGTATTCACCCAGGAGTTCTGAAGGAACTCAAATGTGAAACTGCAGAACTACTAACTATAATCCGTAACCTATCATTTATATCATCTTCTGTACCAGATGACTGGAGGATAGCTAATGTGATGCCAATTTTTAAAAAGGGCTCCAGAGGTGATCCCGGCAATTACAGGCCTGTAAGCCTGACTTCAGTACTGGGCAAACTGGTTGAAACTATAATAAAGAACAATATTGTCAGACATATAGATGAACATAATTTGTTGAGGAAAAGTCAAGATGGTTTTAGTAAAGGGAAATCATGCCTCATCAATCTACTAGAATTCTTTGAAGGGGTCAACAAGCATGTGGACCAAGGGGATCCCGTGGATATAGTGTACTTAGATTTTCAGAAAGCCTTTGACAAGGTCCCTCACCAAAGGCTCTTACGCAAAGTAAGCTGCCACGGGATAAGAGGGAAGGTGCTCTCATAGACTGCTTAAAAGATAGGAAACAAAGTGCAGGTATAAATGATCAGTTTTCAGAATGGAGAGGGGTAAATAGTGCTGTCCCCCAAGGGTCTGTTCTGGGACCAGTCCTATTCAACATATTCATAAATGATCTGGAAAAAGGGGTAAACAGTGAGGTGGCAAAATTTTCAGATGATACAAAATTACTAAAGATAGTTAAGACCCAGGCAGACTGAGAAGAGTTACAAAAGGATCTCTCAAAACTGGGTGACTGGACAACAAAATGGCAGATGAAATTTAATGTTGATAAATGCAAAGTAATGCATATTCGAAAGCATAATCCCAACTATACATATAAAATGATGGGGTCTAAATTAGCTGTTACCACTCACGAAAGAGATCTTGGAGTCATTGTGGACAGTTCTCTGAAAACATCCACTCAATGTGCAGCAGCAGTCAAAAAAGCAAACAGAATTCTGGGAATCTTTAAGAAAGGGATAGATAATATGACAGAAAATATCATGTTGCCGCTATATAAATCCATGGTATGCCCACATCTTGAATACTATGTGCAGATGTGGTCACCCCCATCGCAAAAAAGATATACTGGAATTGGAAAAGGTTCAGAAAAGGGCAACAAAAATGAGTAGGGGTATGGAATGGCTTCCATATGAGGAGAGATTGATAAGACCTGGACTTTTCAGCTTGGAAAAGAGATGGCTAAGGGGAGATATGATTGAGGTCTATAAAATCATGACTGGCGCAGAGAAAGTAGATAAGGAAGTGTTGTTTACTACTTCTCATAACACAAGAACTAGGGGTCACCAAATGAAATTAATAGGCAGCAGGTTTAAAACAAATAAAAGCAAGTATTTCTTCACACAATGGACAGTCAACCTGTGGAACTCCTTGCCAGAGGATGTTGTGAAGGCCAAGACCATAACAGGGTTCAAAAAGGAACTAGTTAAATTAATGGCGGATAGGTCCATCAATGGCTATTAGCTAGGATGGGCAGGAATGGTGTCCCCAGCCTCCGTTTGCTGGAAGCTGGGAATAAGCGACATGATGGATCACTTGAGGATTACCAGTTCTGTTCATTTCCTCTGGGGCACCTGGCCCTGGCCACTGTCAGAAGACAGGATACTGGGCTAGATGGCCCCTGGGTCTGACCCAGCAGGGCCATTCTTATGTTCTCATGTAATATTCCAGATGTTGCTGCTGGAGCAGCCCAACTATTATTCCCTAGACACAGCCTCTACACTTTGTGGCCTTCCTGCCCTGTAGCAAGATGAAGAGCTCAGGCTGTCAACATGTGTAAGCAGGAACATTCTAAGACTCTACTGATAACCTTTCACATATACCCTCTGTGCAATGCCAGTCTTTGCAACTAAGAGTCAGAATCTACTACTCATAGGTCAGTTAATTGCTGGCTGAGCCCAGGAAGGGGAAAGAGGAGCCCAGCACCAACCTGCTAGAGGAGGAATAGTGCTCTCTGCACAGGCAGGGACTAGTTTTCACTGTATAGTGCTTATACTGTGTACTTTAGGAATGAATGAGAGTTAAATATCTAAAACTAAATTAGAAGTGAAATTATATGTGTTTTCTCTGGAAAACTCCAGTTTCTAGATATTTCCCACTGAACAATTTAAGATTGTTCTTGAACTACCTATAAAATGCATCTACTGATTTTAAATCCAGGGCAAGAGACTAACAAAATTCCCAAAGACAAATGAAACACATTAAAAAAAGTAAAATATTTACTGTAGCTATCTAGGCATCAAAATTAGCCAACCCCCCCACCCCCAGATATAAAGTGTGAATTTTGCTTAGCTGTGTAAACCTAGTAGTCGGCAAAACTGGAAAAAACTGTGTTATACTTCATTGGTACTGAACCAATACTTTAGTACAACAGTCCCCATTTAAAAAAAGTAAGGATACATCAAAACTATTGACTTAAAAGGTTAAGTGTTAGTCTTTTTGTAGCTGATAAATGTAGAGCTAATGTAATCAGTGGTTGTAAGAGGTAATGCCATCAGCTGACTGCCCTGACCTGGGCTTCTAGTTTTCACAAGAGTAAGATTTAAGAAAAATGTCGATTCTAGGTCTTTTGACCTAGATGGGACCTTGTTAGTGCCAGCCTAGTGTTCTGGTAAACACACTGAGAAATTTCAGCTCAAATCAGTAACATCTGCAATTCACTAATACAACACATGGCTTTAAAATTAAAAGGCATTGTGATCAAGTGCTTCAGGATATTTTAACAGTTAAAAGAGAATGCTGTCAGATAAAACATTTAGGTAATTTGCTTCCATGTTTTTTTCCTTTTTAAAAAAAAACTGGACAAATTCAATTGTATTATATTTCTTAAAAAAATGCAGGAAAAACAAAAATCCAGTTAATTATTTCATGGCTGACTGATCTAGGGGAAATGAGAATCTTGTATGTTTCCCTACAACATGTGTCATCTATTAGATAGGTAGGTTTTACTAGTTCAAACTGAGTAAGACTAAAATTAATTAGAAAGCAGTTTAAATTACAAGCTAAATACAATAAAATGTAATAAAAACAGCAAATGACATTTAGGTCATTAATAATATTTCTTATATAATATTGTATTGATTATTGCTGCTTACTATAACAAGCTTTACAAGTTGTTGAATTAACTGTTTAACCCTAAATGCAGCAGCTAGAATACTTTGACACTCACATATTTAATAATACATCAGATTGGTTCATTTTACAATTTGAAACTTCTTAGGTTCTCATTAATGCTACTCAATTTATAAGTGAATCTGGACAGTTTGTAGGCCAAGAGGCATCTATTATTCTTCCTTATATAACATAACTGAACTCCCCAATTACCAGGTTTAAAGTAATTAAGACATGGAGATGTATCAATGAAATTATTAATTACTTCAACATCTATAGTCAGTGTTGGGAATTTAAATTAAATGAAAAGCTCAAATGCCTAAACAGCCACAGGTTTCAGAGTAACAGCCGTGTTAGTCTGTATTTGCAAAAAGAAAAGGAGTACTTGTGGCACCTTAGAGACTAACCAATTTATTTGAGCATAAGCTTTCGTGAGCTACAGCTCACTTCATCAGTAATCTTCACTCAGTGATAGGAAACAGCATGGAAAACTATCAGAACTTCTTTAATTCAGCAGTAAAAATAAATATCGAAACAAACAAACAAAAGTACATCTCTCTCTAATGTTTGTTTCTGTGTATATATGTGTGCGTGTATATGTTGGTCAAACCTACCCAAAAGAAAGAATGTCCCTGCTTATAGCTTTCTGAACAGTTTTGTTTTCTACCCGGCACCTTTCACCAGCAGGAAATTAATCTATATTAAAAAAATAAGGAAGCGATGAAGAAATTAAATGATTTTTTTCCATTATTATAGCAGGTAGCAGTAGAGAATATATTGGTACAAGTGATTTTATCTCCATTGCAGTCTGATGGGCTTCCTTCTTGCCTCCCAGATTCCCAGCACGTGCTAACCTTTATTACTGTTTACGCTTAGTGGTATATACATCAAAAATTCGTACCAGACAAAATTCTAAAGTTAATATTTAAAACTCTTAATGAAGCCAAAGGCAAGGGTTTTTCTGGAAAATTGTCCCTCATAACAATACCACCAGATCAAAACACCCCTATAACATTGCCAGAACTATACACCAAACTCATGGCCTGACCGCAATAGCTACTAAAGTGAACAGAAAGATTCCAAGGCGTTGGGTTAGGCTCCACATCATGACTACCACATTCTAGCTAAGAGCCTGTATCTCATATGAATACTTATTTAATGTTAGTTAATTAATTATAAAGAAATATGTATGGATAATATAAAAAAGCAGTCAAAATGGAAAACCCTATGACTGCTTTTCACTTGAATCAGAAAAGGCATTTAACGGTGTTGAAAGGGGATACTCAGCTATTACAGATCACAGAGTGATTAGGATTTGGTAAAATCCAATTATATGATGGAGATGGCTCTCAGAATTCTTCCACTACACTGATGCAGTTTCCTACCCCCGACAAAGATCACACAGTTCACTTTGGATAATGTTAAACCATCCTTTTTCTGAAATTACATTATAGTTTGGTGTTAATTTTACATTATATTTAGTTTTTCAAAGAGAATTTGGGGAGAGGACAAAATTGGTGAACGTCTAATGCTAGAAAACCAGGAGTATTGTTTAAAAAACACTAGTTCCTCAGAGCTATAATATTTCCAACCATTTAGAAAAAACATACTATAGCATCTCTCATCAGAGCTAATGCAAGACAGCATTAGAAATCAATAAATCTAAAAGTATTGTGCAAATATGTCTCATAACAGGAATACAATACGCAGCCCTCCAATGAGACCAATGTGCATTGAGGTAGGAAGTGTTAAAAAGGCCTGTGGCAACATTAAATTCAGTTATTGGCAATGAGGTGATTATATGCATGAATGACACTGAAACAATCCACAAATAAAGATGCAAATTCTGCTCTCATTCATATCTGTGCAACTCCACAAATAGTGAAGGAAGAATATGGCCCAAAGAGAACATGCTGAAACAATTCTAGACACCACAGTGTTCAAACACTCCTAATCTCGTAGTACTCAGAGGACTTCAATATGAACAGCTCAAGAGCTCTGCCTCAGACAGAGAAAGAAGAGGAAGATCTTTCACTTATCCCACTTTTGCATATGTTGGTATTTCATTAGCTCTACTGAAGGAACAACCAGAAAATAAGGTAGGTAGAAAGACTATTTGGCAAACTTAGGAGAACATGTGCAGGGCAGGCAAGAATAGTAAATGAGATGCACATATGTTTAAATGATCACCTCACAGGGCTGGTGTGTGTGTGTGTGTGTGACTCACTCAACAGCCTATCTTGCAGGGATGATCAAGGTTTTTCCTTGATACAATTACCAAAGCACAGGAAATAAAAAAATATTTTTGAAATACTCTGGCATTGGGAATAAAGGGCCAAATTCTCTGGTGGCCTAATTTAAGAATCCTTCAAAACTGCACAATGAGACTTGGAGATCAGAGGAGGAAGGTGGAGAAAATAAAAAGCCTATACAGCTAATTTTAGTAAGACCAGGTCAAAAGATATGTTGCTCATGAGATGAGACATACATCTTGAAGCACTTATTGTAAGGGCTGGGATCCAGAGTTCAAGAATAAACACTTGTTGCACTAGTTTTCGAATGCTTAAAATGGGTGTATGTGTGGGGGAATCATTAGCAAAAATGAAGGAAAAAAGTTGTCAAAAGTAAAAAAATGTAAACTACTATGTACTGTCCTATTTTCTAACAAAAAGATCACTTTAGAAAGAAAACGTTGATGTGTCTCACTAGATCCAAGCAAAACCCATGAACACTTCTAAGCAATACCGGATCCTAAGTCAAGAATTCAGAAAACACAGAACAACATTGATGCTTTAATCATGGACTTTTTTTCTTCATTGCAAATAAAAAGGTCAACACCATTGATATAAAAAAATGACAGGCTCCTGAAGTCACAGAAAAAAATCCACATGATCAGTGGAGGACACAACTTTAAGAACTGATATTTAAATCAGGAGTTTTTCTAATTTTAAATCCTCAAGTACATCACTTTCTATAGACCACACAACGAAATCACAAGTCTCTTTCTGTGTCATCAGTTACACTGTTTCAATAGAGGTCATAAGTACAGAACTGGAATATGTTTCAAGAGCGCGCAGTTGGAAATGAACCTTAAAATTTTTTAACTATGTACAGACAGGTGAAATATAAAAAAGATTGCATTTTATTTAGTTTTGCTGGTGAAAAATAAATTACTTCACTTCTTATCCATAAAACGGTGCAGGCCGCTACCATAGAGAATGTGTTAACACCACTAGCTTGTAATGGAGGCAATCACATTATTACTATCTAAATTTTTGTTTATTTTTCAACAGACTGGTGTCTGAAAATCATGCTATCTTACATTTCTGTTCCTCTGTAACCTTAACTATTATTCCTACTGTGTAAAGGGAAGCACAAATTTAAGGTGACAAAGCACCAGTTGGTGGATGTGAAGTATACTACGAAAGCAGAAACCTATGAAAGCTTCAGAGCCATTATGAAATAACTGACCTATATGAAACTGCTACCATGGTTCACAAATTTATTGTCAGGTTCCAGCCTCTAGCTGTTCTCTGATTGTTCTAAATACTTGACAAACTGAAGCCTTTTCACTTTCCGTTGAAATTGCCTCATCTCCCTGTCAGAGCGCCATGGGGGACTCCATTACTTTTCCGACTTCTTTCCCCTACTGACAAGTCATTTAGCTGGCTTCTTGTTGTGAAGGCTGTCCATGTCAAATTAGCCAGGGCCCCTATTGTCCTTATTACCACTCGAAAAGCCATCATGAGTAATGCTATGGGGTCCCTCAGTTGTCATCATTTGTCAGAAAGAAAGGGAGTGTGGTTACATATAGCTGACAGGTAATTTCAGTGTCTACAATTACCCCAATTAGTCTTGTCATAAACAATTCGATAAATGCACACCAATACAAACAGATAAACACACCAAGGTTTCTCACTATTAATGTCACGTAATGGGTAAATCAGTGATATAATGCTATATTTTATTTATTTATTTATTTAAACTATCCTCAGCTGCAAGCTGGCAGTTGCTACCTGGTCAGCACAAATTGTACTATCTACTTTCATTAGCTCATCACCACAAGAGAATATGAAAGGCTGTGACAAAATTCATTTAGAGAGCGAGAGAGAGAGAGAAAGAGCAGATTGCCTAAAGCAGGTGTTACAACAAAGATAAAACAAAGGTTTTCTTTAGTCAGTTTAGTACTGCAATGGGTTTTAGAGAAGAATACTTTGTGTTTAAAAAACAAATGTGAAATACGAGAGAGACTGAAAGACAGAGAATGCAGTGAAATATATTCATTTTGAAATTAGAAGTACCTTTTTTCTTCTTTTTTTCTCCCAGTTCAGTCAGTGGGCATGACATTTAACAATATATATTAAAGCCTGATTTTCAGAACCAGTTATTTCATACACAATATTAATGCAATTCTCTCCATCTATTGATTCTAGAATTTTAAAAGATACACATTGTAATGCGGTACAGTCCCTGCATTATATTATGTTAAACAGACCCTGCTATTCCTCAGTTCAGAATGATTTGATTATGGGCATAATAATTTCAATTCACTGGACAGTCCATAATATTACAAGGTTAAGTATTTTCAGGCAAAAAATATTGGAATCAGCAACTGCTCTTTTTAAAGCATAATGTAGCCCTGTTATAACACAATATCAAAAAAGGCTGCTTTAATCAGATCTACATTCAATACTGAATTAAGACCTGTTAAGCTTATTCTTGTGATCCAGATAAATAAATGTTCAAATCTCGACATCTCTAGAGTCCACTGCACCCTGTCTGTTTGCTGACCGCAGACTTAAGTGATGGCTGAAAAACCCAACACAAGCATGTTGTTGTAGGAAATTGCTTTTGGCAACTATTTGTTCAAGCTCAAGATTTTTTTTAAATGAACACTAAGAACCCACCAGAAAACAGGACAGGTCTCCCTAATGAGTAATCTATTTTAGCACAGTCTTGTCTAGGCATGACAGTTTACTGAGAGGCTTGAAAAACTCGTAATTACCAGTGTTACAGGGCAATTAATGTATATTACACTGCACTACTCATGGCAGCAACTGTCATTTTCTCAATAAAAATGAGTACTCTTCAGCTAAAGGTGACATTAATTGGGACTTTAATGACTATGCAGAGGAGCTGAAGCCAAATATGAACAAAACAGCGATTCAATGAGCGACTTCAGAAACGAGAAAATTGTACTAAAATGAGATTAATTGCTGTTTAGAAAAAGGAAAGAACCTAAAAAGCTATTAAATTGCAGGGTTTGGGTGCCCGGGTGATGGTTGTGATGTTAATCTTGCATTCTCACAGCAGGCAAATATTCACTAAATTCAGAGCCTTTTGACAGCAGGAAAAATCATGTATGCTTAACTTCAATCCATCAAAAATATATTTCAGCTTTTATCAGTGTTCTAAATACTTCTGCAATTTCAAAAATTACTGCTCCATTCCTTGGCTGTCATCATGCAAATGTGAACACTGTCAATATTGCTATGAAAAATTCCCTGGCTTCAAAAGGCCTACTTCGGTGATAAAGAAAGAAAAACGTGAAGATTAGAATTGCAAAACACACACTACTAATACAACAGAAAGCAAACAATAAGAATTTAATATTTAAGTTGTGGAAACTGCTAAAATAGAAAATGATGGGGTGTTGTTTGTGTGTGTGGGAAAAAAATCAAAGAAAATTATTTCTGAAAATCGTTCAAAGCTTGTAACTTTATAGTTAATTACTCATCACAAATAATTAGGACATAATTTTGCAGCTTAACTTCAGGTGATATAATTATTAAAACTGCTCTGTAGTTTCTGAAAGCCTCTATCCCTACTACTTAATTCTTTCAAGCAATTATATAATTTCTTTTCTTTATAGCCTTTTCAACTGTCATGATGAGTGTATACATAAAACATTGCACTTAAACTCTGACATATAAGAGGGATAAACATAGCTCTGACTCACTTTGAAGTTATATCTCCTGTAACTTGAAATTTGAAAATAGAAAATTAGTTTAGCAACTACATATAAGAATAGACATACTAGGTCAAACCAATGGTCCATCTAGCCCAGTAACAATACCCTGTCTTCTGACAGTGTTGAACTTCATATAAGCAGCACAAAGTCTGTAACATTTGCACCCTTGAATAGATAAGAACAGACATTACAGTACTTCACAATTTCGCATTCCATAATCAATTCTGTTTGTTCTGCATTTTAATAATTAAATAGCCATCTCATCAACAGATTATAAACCTCAAGACACATTAACACACATACAGTTCTGGCTATACCCAAGAACCCACATCCACTAAATGACATAATGAAGGAAAAAATAATGGTGGTGTTATATATCTTCAAATCAGCTGATTCTAAAAACAGAGAAATATTATGATTTGCATTATCAATTACTATTATTTACCACATTTAACCATTCACATGCGTATGTGAATGTATGTGCGTGTGGCACATCTATGTTTATTAAATGCAAACAGCAGGCTAACCCAAAATTACAGTTATGAATTTAAACAAATGAGGAAGGGAAAAAGTTCAATGGAACTAGTCACAGTAGGAAATACTATGCCCAGAAGTGTGTGCTTGATTGGGACCTCACTTTTAATAAAAGTAATTTACCCATACTGTACACAGTACATTTGATAACTAGTTAAGACCGTTCATTATAGAACTATTACATAAAGTATTGCAAAATGGATGAGTTACTGTGGGAACCTTAACTTAAACATACACTTTAGAAAATTAACATAGTTAAACTTAATGTTGCATTGAAAAAGATTTTTGCATTTAACTTCCTTGTTTTTTAAAGAAAAAAAAACCACAGAAGACAAAACTGCATGTGTTTAACATTAGCATTTAAATAACCCATTTAGGCTTTGAAGTTCACCCTTCACTTATGTGAATGAGGCAAGTTTGCTTCAGCTACAGTTGTGACAGAGGTTTCTGCAAAGCTGGTTTAACAAAGCAACACCATCAGTCTAGATTTGGATCGCGGTATGTTTGCAATTAAATGTCTAAAACCTTTTTTTGAAATGAAACCTTTTAATTTGCATGTATATCCTAAAGCCATAGGGTCTGAGTCTTACCCCTTTGGCTGTGTAAGGGGGCATAGTCTAAATAAGAATCAGGCCCATAGTATACACACATTATTTGTCCCTGTGATTCCCTTAGAGCTATTTTTGGAGGATTCTGCTGTGCGTGTTTCATTTACAGCAGTCCCAGTAATATTGGGCAACACCTGTTGTGTCTCTACAGTCAAGCACGGAAAATATGAAGTTGTTGCTAAAAAGTGTTTTTTCCATTCCATTATAGTTTAATATTTTAGATTTGAAAACCCCAAATTTAGCAAAGAGACTATTTCTCAGAAGCACCAGCCACAGGGCAAGTTTGAGCTGTAGTTTCTTTGTTCAGTAATTCTTCAAGTTATTAGAGATAGAAAGAAAGATTTGTTTTGGTAAGCTGGAAAAAAATTTTATTTCTCTCATACTCTCCATACTCAACAAAAGACTACTTGGTATTTTTCTTAAACTTAAAAAAGAGAAAAACACCTCTTGATGACACCAAAGAAGGAACGTATCAACCCAAATTGAGAAAAGTGATGGAGAAAGCTGAATAAAAACTGAGCTAGAGTTCCTCTTCTATAATACACACTCAAATGTGGTCACATACAGTATGTACATATCACAGCATCCGATGAAGTGAGCTGTAGCTCACGAAAGCTCATGCTCAAATAAATTGGTTAGTCTCTAAGGTGCCACAAGTCCTCCTTTTCTTTTTGCATATCACAGTAGTGACTCAAGTATCTCAGAATTCAAAGGACCGGACTGCATTACCATAACAAACACACATTCCAAGTTTTATAATTGGGTCTGTTTAAATTTGCATTGACACAACTGAAATGTTAATGCACCTATTCGCTGCCCTCACACTTTGCTTTTCCTCTTCCTCTTTTTTCCCCCAGCTTTTGTCTTCATTTCATCTTCATTACTTGCACAATATAATTTCATGTGTTACATCTAAGTCTACATTTATACATTCCTGTATGCATTTTTGGCAGGTGACTCTGCTCTTTCATCTTATTAAAAGAATGAACTTTTCAGAATGTAAATTATATGCAGGTGAAGCTTGCTATAAAAGCAGAATGCATTTTTTTCTTAAAAACTTAAGAAAAGATTAAGTTTGTATGTAAGTAAAGAAATTAAAGAAACAGAGCCCTAGATTCTGCAACTGCAAGAGGTCAACTGAAGGCAATATAAACTCTCAACTTAGCAAGGTACTTAAGTATATGCCTTCTATAAGCATGTGAATAGCTCCACAGACTCAAAGAGGGGGAATTCAGTGGGTATCACGCTGAATTAGGGAACAAGTCAATGGGATTTCTTGCTTGAAAGTAGCCAGATCAGGCCTATATGGTTTGTAGTTTCAAAATATTTATGTCATATTGCAATTTAAGAATGTATCTTTTTAAACGTAAAGAAGGAACTGAAAAGCCACTGTACATGGTGGGAGTGAGGAGAAATGGGAGATGTATCTTTTGTTGAGGTATTCTTGAGCAATCCTATACCATTTATGTATAGTATTTTTTTTTAAAGTGACAATACTCCATTATGTTGCATATATCATTTTTACTATACAGATCCCACGGATTTCAACAGAATTTGAACTGTATTGTAGTATTTCACATTAGACATTGACATAAATGGCACAAGCATTCCCAGACGATATCAGGAGTGCTTTCCTGTGTAGCAGTTACTCTGTAGGACACTCATTATTATGAATACAGAAAAGGGGAAATCCAGTAATAGTAGAGGACTGTTGTTGCTTTCCCCCCTTTTCAAAAACTACTAGGACTGTCTGAAATCAGGGCCATCCTATTTAATTTCATAAAGCTGTGGCTGAAATACTTTGGTCTCATTTTGGTTGCTGGGTTTGATGTGGGGGTGGCTGGGTGATGTTAGTGGCATGTGATATACAGGAGGTCAGACTGGATAATCTGGCCTTAAATGCTATGACTTTCTTGGCCATTCTCTAAAGCACTATATTGAGCTTCTCCTCATTGATGGCTGTCCTCAGCAGTTGACCTAAAAGGGTTCAAACATGTCAAGACTGTAGACCAGAAAGGTCCTCCAGTATTTAAAACAATCATAAAGATACATTAACATGGCAATATTAACATTCAACTACCAATACATTTCCATTTGATTTTCTAATGTCATCACTAACAAAGAAAACAAATAAATAAAAATTACACGTATAATGCTAAGGGTAAGACAGAAACTCACAAAATCCTCTAAGCTCAGTAAAACCTCAAGACTCATACATTTAATAATTGATAGGTTGTGGCTTAGCTCAGCAAAGTGGTACATTAATGGTAAATTATTATCAATTCTAGGTGACAGTAGCTAGTTACATTTTGGATACACATGAAAACTTCATTACGTTACCTAATGACAGGAAAGCCATTATGATTTCTTGAATTTGTGAATTGACAAGTTAACAAACAAACAAACAAATCAGCACAAAATGTACCTTGTTCATTTATTCTGACAAGTGTAATTTAGTTGGGTTGTTTGCAGAGACTGAACCGGGGACCTATGATTTCCCACCACTTCAGCTAAAGACAAGGCCCGTTATGATGGAGGCAGTAGCACATGTAAATCTCTCTATACCTGACTTACCAACTACAGGGGAAATGTGTTAGAATGATTGCAATCATTTTCACAAAAGGGAGCAGTGGAGAGGTGAATTTTTTTTCTCAAATATACAGGGCCTCCCAGAGGGGGGGCAAGTGGGGCAATTTGCCCAAGGCCCTGCAGGGGCCCCAAGGAGAAGTTTCGGCGGCACTTCGGCAGCGGATCCTTCGAACACACCCGGAGTGAAGGACCCGGTACTGCTTCTTCCGCTCTGGGTCTTCGGCGGCGGGGGTCCTTCCGCTCCATGTCTTCGGTGAAGTGCCCCGAAGATCCGGAGCGGAAGGACCCCCACCACTGGAGACCCCAGGCCCCATGAATCCTCTGGGCGGCCCTGTAAATATATAAACCCTTGGATTTTTGCTTGATTTGGATAACTTTTCCAAACTTGTTGCTAATCAAGTGTGGATATTTCAAGCCCCTGGATACAAGTATTATGCAAGTTCATCAACATCTTATATTGTCCCATATTGACCAGTACCAGCTGCTTCGGGAAACAGATCTAAAACTCCCATTAGTGACAATTTTGTAATTTACTAACATCATCCTCTTGGGGGAAACCACTTTGATTTTCTATATCCCATCTAGTGTAAGAGAAGATATATACAGTAAAAGCTTTATTATCCAGCATACTGGGGGAATGTGGGGTGCTGGTTAGTCAAAAATTCTGGTTAACTAAGAGTTATACTTACAAATGGAATACCAATTCTCAAAGAATTAGAATACAATAAAATGAATAAAGTATAAATAGTATACAGGTACTCACCAATCCTGTAGTAGTACTGCACTGCAGCGTGGTTGGTTTCTTGAAGCACTTCAATATATACAGGTAAAGTTTTCTATACAGTAGGTTATCTTATGACACTACTTATCACTATGGGTAGCGCATGGCGTACACCCAGATCAGTAAAAATACACTTAACACTAAAACTATACTGAACAAAATTTAATGTTTCTTTGATGATTCAGATGGCACTTCAGGATCTTGCAGTGCCTCAGGGTCATCATTATCAACATCAATTATCATTGTAGACGTAGAAGAGGTAGGACATTGGGCTGAATCTCTAATGACCCTATGGTCTTGGCTACACTTGCGAGTTACGGTGCAATAAAGGAGCCCCAGGTGCACTAGCTTACTATCCGTCCACACTGGCAAGGCACGTAGAGCGCTCTGACTCTGTGGCTACAGCGCTGCTGGTACTCCACCTCGCCAAGTGGAATAAAGTTTGCTGCACCTCTGCTGGAGCGACGCGGCGCCAGTGTGGACGCCCTGGTCCTATAGTGAACTCTGATCAGCCTCCAGAAGTGTCCCACAATACCTGTGCTAGCCACTTTGGTCATCATTTTGAACTCTAATGCCCTCCCCTCAGGTGACCCACCCTTTAAATTCTCTGGGAATTTTGAAAAATCCCTTCCTGTTTTCTCAGCCAGGGGTGGAGTGCTATCAGCGAATCTTTTCAGCGAATCTTTCCAGGTGACCATGGCTCCACGCGCCAGGCGAGCCCCAGTATGGAGCAAATGGCGAGTTGCTGGACCTCATAGTGTTTGGGGGGAGGAAGCTGTCCAGTCCCAGATGCGCTCCACCCATAGGAATTACCATACCTTCGGGCTGATATCAAGGGACATGATGGAAAGGGGCCATGACCGGGACACACCGCAGTGCAGGATTAAAGTGAAGTAGCTGCGGAATGCCTACCACAAAGCCTGTGAGGCAAACCGCCGCTTCGGTGCTGCCCCTGCGACTGCCATTTCTACAAAGAGCTGGACGTGATACTTGGCGGCAACCCCACCTCCACTCCAGGGACCACCATGGACACTTCAGAGCCCAGTGCAACAAGGCAGGAGGAGGAGCAGCAGCAAAGTGGGAGCAAGGGTGCCGAGGCGGAGGAAGACATCCCGGAATCCCTAGATGCATGCAGCCAGTAGCTGTTCTCAAGCAAGGAGGAAGGTAGCCAATCGCGGCGGCTGGTGCTTGGGGAAGGACAAACACCAGAAGAGGTTCCCAGTAAGTGGCTTTTATTTTGGGAAGGAAGTTATTTGGTGCGGGCTCTCGGGGCGAGGAGGGTTAGGGCTGCATGCATGCCTAAATGCGGAATAGGCCACTGATGTGCTCTCTCACATCGCGGTAATTGGCCTCAGTGATCTCTTCAAAGGTCTCATCCAGAACTTGGGCAATGTGCTTGAGCAGGTTTCTCAGGAGAGCCACTGTGGTCCTTGTCCCAGTCAGGTTAACTTGTCTGCGCCACTGTGCCGTGAGGGGCAGGGGGACCATTGCTACACATAGGCAAGCTACCTATGGGCCAGGGTGGAAGCTGCATTGCAGTAGAAGACCCTCCCTTGCTTCCCAGGTCACCCTCAGCAGCGAGATATCTTCCAGGATGAACTCCTGTGGAAAATGTGGGGACAGTGTTCAGTTTAGGGGCCCTCTGTCACTGTCGGTTCTCCCGAAAGCACAGAAACCCAGAGGACAGTACAGCCATGAAACAATCAGTCACGCTTGACCCTGTGCTTACTCACCATTTTGGGGTTCCCGTGGTTATGTGCGCTCGCTTTAGGACGGGCAAATTATGCTATTGTGTAGACTGTGCTTGCCCTTAAGTACGGGGGAATCATTGCTCTGTCTGGTGTGAACAATGCTGCCTCTGTTAAGTGTTGCATTTTGCCTTTACAGATGCAATCTTGAGATCTCAGCCGTCCATGTTATCACCGGCTGAAAGACTCCAAAGAATCAGAAAGAGGCCACATAGAAGCAAGGAAGACATGTTGCATGAAGTAATGCAGCATCCAAGTAATGAAAATCAAAAAGTGCAGGAGTGGCGGGAGAGCGAAAGGAGGGTCCGCCAGCAGAATGCGGATCGCCGGCACCAAAGCACAGAGCGGCTGCTAAGTATCGTGGAGCGCCAAGCGGACTCAATAGAGGTGCTCGTAGCAACGCAGGCGGAGCGCTACCGCACCCGACCCCCCTCCCCCGCAGCCCTTGTCCCAAAACTCTTTTCCTTGTGCCCCCATGTCACCTCCAATCCACTTTCCCCAACATCCGGGTTCTTACCGCCACCAGCTGCCTCCAAACACCTGTAGCTTCACCATCCAGCCCTGAAAACTACGACCCTTACCCACTGCACTCACCCCCCATCACCATGCAGTACAGCCATCCTGAAGTGCAGCACTCATTGCACAGCACTCCAGACAGGACATACGCAAATCTGTGATTCTACCGTTCCCCACCCCGTTGCCCTTTCTGTTTCCCAAGCAGTTGTGTCTCTTTTCAATAAATGAATTTTCTTTTCAATAAATGGATTTTTTGGCTTTGAAAACATTCTTTATTATTGCATAAAGTAAAAGATACCTTAGCCCAGGAAAGAAACAGGCACCGCAAGTCAGTGTAGCAAACACAGATTCCTACTAACATTGGAACCGCTGCACTTCACTCCTGTGCAGGGCACCAGACATTACTGGTGGCTTTCAGCCTCAAATTGCTCCCTCAAGGCATCCCTAATCCTTGCAACCCCGCGTTGGGCCCCTCTAATAGCCCTGCTCTCTGGCTGTTCAAATTCAGCCTCCAGGTGTTGAACTTCCGAGTTCCATGCCTGAGTGAGTCTTTCACCCTTCCCTTCACAAATGTTATGGAGGGTACAGCACGCGGATATAACCGCAGGGATGCTGTCATCAGCCAGGTCCAGCTTCCCATACAGAGAGTGCCAGCGGTCCTTTAAACAGCCAAAAGCACCCTCCACAGTCATTCTGCACCAGCTCAGCCTGTTGTTGAACCGCTCCTTGCCGCTGTCAAGGGTCCCTGTGTAGGGTTTCATGAGCTACAGCATTAAAGGATAAGTGGGGTCTCCAAGAATCACAATGGGCATTTCAACTTCCCCTACTGTGATCTTCTGGTCTGGGAAAAAAGTCCCAGCTTGCAGCTTCCTGAACAGGCCAATGTTCCAAAAGATGCGTGCATTATGCACCTTTACGGGCCAACCTGCGTTAATGTCAATGAAATGCCCACGGTGATCCACAAGCGCCTGGAGAACCATCGAGAAACACCCCTTCCGATTAATGTACTCGGGGGATAGGTGGGCTGGTGCCAGAATTGGAATATGCATCCCATCTATCGCCCCTCTGCAGTTAGGGAAACCCATTTGTGCAAAGCCAGCTACAATGTCATACACGTTACCCAGAGTCACAGTTCTTCTGAGCAGGATGCGATTAATGGCCCTGCAAACTTGCATCAACACGGTTCCAATGGTCGACTTCCCCACTCCAAACTAGTTAGCGCCCAATCGGTAGCTGTCTGGAGTTGCCAGCTTCCAGATTGCAATAGCCACCTGCTTCTCCACCGTCAGGGCAGCTCTCAATCTCGTGTCCTTGCGCTGCAGCGTGGGGGCGAGCTCCTCACACAGTCCCATGAAAGTGGATTTTCTCATCTGAAAGTTCTGCAGCCACTGCTTGTCATCCCAGACTTGCATGACGATGTGATCCCACCACTCAATGCTTGTTTCCTGAGCCCAAAAGCAGCATTCCACGGTGGTGAGCATGTCCGTGAATGTCACAAGCAAACTCGTGTCATATACGTTACTCAAGTCGATAGCATCGTCGGAGCCCTCATGATCACTTTGGATCATAAGGAATAACTCTACCGCCAAACGTGATGTGCTGGCAAGACTCGTCAGCATACTCCTCAGCAGTTTGGGCTCCATTCCTGCAGATTGAAAGGGAAGACAGAGCATGCAGTACAAAAAACGTTGACAGATGGCACCAAATGTGGACAGAAGCAAAGGGAATGCTGGGATGTGAACCGATACATCACGGGGCGTTAGCACAGGACCCAGAATGCCCTGCACGCCCCGCCCCCTTCCCACAAGCCACAGCACCAGAATGGGAAGAGGTACTCTGTGGGATAGCTGCCCATAATGCACCATTCCCAATGCTGCTGCAAGTGCTGCAAATGTGGCCATGCCAGTGCGCTTGCAGCTGTCAGTGTGGACTGACTGCAGCTCTTTCCCTACTGCGCTCTATGAAGGCAGGTTTAACTCACAGCACTCTATATCTGCAAGTGTAGCCATGCCCTATGACAACTCTGGAAGCTGCTTTTTTGAATAAATCCCTGATATCAGCTTGCTTATTTGTCTTCTGCCTCTTTTGCATAAAAGTAGAGTGCTGAATGTGAAATTGCATAACCTCTTGGGCAGTATACTAGTCCTGGTTACTAGACTGAAGATTTGTATTTGGAGATATCAAATGATGGATAATAGAGCTTTTAGTTTATACTACACACACACACACACAGAGAATATGTATAATTCTGTTCATTTTTTACTAAACTCTTGGCCCCAGTAACATTATCATATGGCAGTGAGTTCTACAGGTTAATTGTGCAGTGTGTAAAAATGTATTACCTTAGCAGTTTTAAAATGGTTATTTTTCTATATTTCATTGTTATAGAAATAAGTAAGAAAGCCCAAATAAAATAATGAATGATGTAGACATGGTTATATATTTTTTATCATGTTATTTCTCTCATGGAAGTCTATGTCTAATTATTTTCATTGACCTTCTTTAAATCTTTTCTATTTCTCCTTTCTGAAACAGGATAATTTCAAATTGAAGACCGTATTTAAGGCCACAAATCTAGCCTCAAAAGCCAAGAATAACCTAAAAACTTCAAAACCAAACCAGATCTTTGGCTTTCAGTTGCAGAATTTACGCAAGTATAGAAACATTGGCCAATAGCAGTCTGCAGGTATGAATTCAAATTATGACTACTTCTGCGCTGTTTTTCCTATCCTCAAAATCTGTTTGTCTGGTTTATGGCCATATGCAACAATCACCTCTTAAGTACGTAATCAGGGCCTTTAAATGGTTCAAAGCCGAGCCTATTTCAAGAAAATGAAAACAAGTTCACCCTCTGCAATCTTCCTATCTATTGTTAAAGGCCCCATCTACACAGAAAACTTACTTTGGTATATCTTAAAATGTGAATTTAAACTGATTACTTATACAGATATAGCCCCTCCCCCCAACACTGGTATAAGTGCCTTTTTTGTTTAATATAAACCCCTTCCCAAGTGACGTAAGCTAAACCAAAAATTGCTACTCTTATTGCAAAATAAGAGTGTCCATATGGGTGTTACACAGGTTTAACTATATTGTATAAGTGCTAAATTACTTTCTCATGTAGACATTGAGACATCTAGCTGATACATCTTCTGCTCTCCCTGCTCAGAGGGATACATTCTACACTTTGAGAAACACTGGTAGGACATTTCTTTCTTACACTGGTCTACACTACACACTCCTGAGAGACGTAGCTATATTGTCCTAACCCTTGGTGTGGACAGAACGAGGAGGAATTCTTCAATTGACCTAGCTACTGCCTGTCGGGGAGGTAGATTACCTGTGCTGATGAGAGAAGCCCTCTTATCAGCATAGGTAGTGTTTACACTGAAGCACAGTGCTTAATTTGTGCCAAGGCTTGCCAGGGCTGAGCCCTGGCACCTCTAGGCTTGGCAGTTCATAGCCCTGGCACCTCTAGGATTGCTGCATCAGTTATGAAAGTAAAAAAAATTCTTGAGTCCCAGCACCTCTTTCATTAAAAATTAAGCACTGCTGGAGCACTACACAGGCACGGCTACAGTGATGCAGCTGCACTGCTGTAGCTTTTGAAGTGTAGGTATAGCCTTACATGCTTTGATGAGCAATGACTTAACAATGTTGACATTTAAAGTATCATTGGCATCTGAGTTAGCCCCCGTTGAACAACTGGGACAGTTCACACCTCAGAGCTGTGGTTTCAAACTCTGTGAAAACTCAGATACACTGGTTACACTCCATTCACATTTTGAAGGTTCTCCCTGCAAAAAAACCTAAAAGAAAGGAAAAGAAAGATACACACTAACTTTTTTTTTTAAATGAAAGCTGAGACTCATCTGCCCATGCCTCTTCAGCTAGCCCTTTGTGTCCCCCTAGTGGATATACCCCACACTTTGGAAGTCACTGCATTAGAGAATACATGCTTATTCCAGGATCCGAATGGGTGTGCTGGTTCTTCCTTGCCTATTTAAATATTAGTCAAGTAGAAAAATAATAAAGAGGTCACAGCAGAATTCATTCAGGTTTTTCTGGCTTGCAGCAGTCATTCATGGAGAGGAGGCCATGAAGCCTGAAGATTAGTATGTACCGTTCCATTATACTTAAAATCCTTGGCAATGGCAGAATGGCAAGGAGGCACCTTTGGGTAAAAGGGCGGGTGTTCCAATAATAACCAGACTAGTTTCCCCCACCCATACAGAAAAGTTATACTGCTCTTATGCTTATTTTAAATCATATGGGCTACGGCCCTAGGTGGAGGAAGAGAAGTTGACTGAACCAAATTTGATGTGTTAAGAAACTCATTTAAATGAGCCCAGCACTTTCCAGTCATATCCTTAACTTTGCAGGATGATACATCTATCTTGCTTTAGATTTCCATAGTAAAATCGCACGACAGAAAGCAGTATCTACCGGCTTCTAGGGCACAGTAATACTAGAAGCCCAAACATAATTTGCTAGATCAGAACCTACATATTTATTCTAACAGTAAGTGACTAGGTTAAAGACAACAAAGGACTGAAGTTCATCCTTAACCATCAATGGCAGTAAAGGACTTCTCTAACATGTTTATTATTTAATTAATGAAAAATAAATAAGATAATATTAAAACTAGGGCTGTCAAGCAATTAAAAGAATTAATCATAATTAATCATGAGATTAATCACATTGATAAAGAATAATAGAATACCATTTATTTAAATATTTTTGGATGTTTCCTACATTTTCAAATATATTGATTTCAATTACAACACAGAACATAAAGTGTACAGTGTTCATTTTATATTTATTTTTGATTACAAATGTTTGCACTGTAAAAAACAAAAGAAATAGTATATTTCAATTCACTTAATACAAGTACTATAGTGAAATCTCTTTATCATAAAAGTTGAACTTACAAATGTACCATTATGTACAAAAAAATAACTGGACTCAAACATAAAAATGTAAAACTCTAGAGCCACAAGTCCACTCAGTCCTACTTTAGCCAATCGCTCAAACAAACAAGTTTGGTTACATTTACAGGAGATAATGCTGCCCGCTTCTTGTTTACACTATCACCTGAAAGTGAGAACAGGTATTTGCACGGCACTGTTGTAATCAGTGTCACAAGATATTTACGTGCCAGATGCACTAAAGATTCATATGTCCCTTAACGTTTCAACTACCATTCCAGAGGATATGCGTCCATGCTGATGATGGGATCTGCTTGATAACGATCCAAAGGAGAGTGGACCGACGCGTGCTCATTTTTATCATCAGAGTCAGATACCACCAGCAGAAGGCCGATTTTCTTTTTTGGTGGTTTGGGTTCTGTAGTTTCCAGATCTGAGTGTTGCTCTTTTAAGCCTTCTGAAAGCATGTTCCACACCTTGTCCCTCTCCGATTTTGGACAGCACTTCAGATTCTTAAACCTTGGGTCGAGTGCTGTAGCTATTTTTAGAAATCTCACATTGATACCTTCTTTGCGTTTTGTCAAATCTGCAGTGAAAGTGGTCTTAAAACCAACATGTGCTGGGTCATCATCTGAGACTGCTATCACATGAAATATATGGCACAATGTGGGTAAAACAGAACAGGAGACAAAAGTGCCATGTGAACGTATGATCTCACTTTGAGGTGACATGGTAAATCAGAAGCAGGCAGCAGTATCTCCTGTAAATGAAACTTGTTTGTCTTAGCAATTGGCTGAACAAGAAGTAGGACTGAGTGGATTTGTACACTCTAAAGTTTCACATTGTTTTGTTTTTGAGTGCAGTTATGTAACAAAAAAAAATCTACATTTGTAAGTTACATTTTCATAATAGAGATTGCACTACAGTACTTGTATGAGATGAATTGAAACATACTATTTCTTTTATCATTTTTACAGTGCAAATACTTGTAGTAAAAATAATATAAAGTGAGCACTGTACACTTTGTATTCTGTGTTGTAACAGAAATTGTGTTGAAAATGTAGAAAAACATCAAAAAATATTTAATAAATTTCAATTGGTATTCTGTTATTTAACAGTGAGATCAATCACAATTAATTTTTTGAGTTAATCGTGTGAGTTAACTGTGATTAATTGAAAGCCCTAATTAAAACTATGTGGTGGTACACACACAAAAATAGAAAGGCAGAAAAGTTCCTGCTAGGGCTTAGACAGCTGGTATGTGGCAGTACGGCCTCTTGACAACTCTTTGAAATGGCTATCTTGTTCTGTAGAATTTCAGCTTTCATTATGAAAAGCATAGACACTTTTCAAAGTCACCAGAATAGAGGCTCAACTTAAATGTATACCCCAAATTAAAAAAACACAGTAAAAAAAACCTAAAGAGCCACTGTGGCTTAACAACCATGTAAAAGAAGCAGTGAGAGATAAAAAGGCATCTTTTAGAAAGTGGAAGTCAAATCCTAATGAGGTAAATAGAAAGGAGCATAAACTGCCAAATTAAATGTAAAAATGTAATAAGAAAAGCCAAAAAGGAGTCTGAAGAACAGCTAGCCAAAAGCTCAAGAAGTATTAACAAAATGTTTTTTAAATACATCAGAAGCAGGAAGCCTGCTAAACAACCAGTGGGGCCCCTGGACAATCGAGATACAGAAGGAGCACTTAAAGACGATAAAAGTCATTGAGGAGAAACTAAATGAATTCTTTGCTTCAGTCTTCATGGCTGAGGATGTTAGGGAGATTCCCAAACTTGAGCAGTCTTTTGTAGGTGACAAATCTGAGGAACTGTCACAGATTGAAGTGTCACTAGAGGAGGTTTTGGAATTAACTGAGAAACTTAACAGTAACACGTCACCGGGACGAGATGGCATTCACCCAAGAGTTCTGAAAGAACTCAAATGTGAAATTGCAGAACTATTATCTATGGCTTGTAACCTGTCCTTTAAATCAGCTACTGTACCCAGTGACTAGAAGATAGCTAATATAACACCAATATTTAAGAAGGGCTCTAGAGGTGATCCTGGCAATTACAGACTGGTAAGTCTAACGTCAGTACCGGGTAAATGAGTTGAAACAATAGTAAAGAATAAAATTGTCAGACACCTAGAAGAACAAATTGTTGCACAAAAGTCAACATGGTTTCTGTAAAGGGAGATTGTGTCTTACTAATCTATTAGAGTTCTTTGAGGGGGTCAAACATGTGGACAAGGGGGATCCAGTGGACATAGTGTACTTAGATTTCCAGAAAGCCTTTCACAAGGTCCCTCACCAAAGGCTCTTATGTAAATTAAGTTGTCATGGGATAAGAGGGAAGATCCTTTCATGCATTGAGAACTGGTTAAAAGACAGGGAACAAAGGGTAGGAATAAATGGTAAATTTTCAGAATGGAGAGGGGTAACTAGTGGTGTTCCCCAAGGGTCAGTCCTAGGACAAATCCTATTCAACCTATTCATAAATGATCTGGAGAAAGGGGTAAACAGTGAGGTGGCAAAGTTTGCAAACGATACTAAACTTCTCAAGATAGTTAACACCAAAGCAGATTGAAGAACTTCAAAAAGGTCTCACAAAACTAAGTGATTGGGCAACAAAATGGCAAATGAAATTTAATGTGGATAAATGTAAAGTAATGCACATTGGAAAAAATAACCCCAACTACACATACAATATGATGGGGGCTAATTTAGCTACAACTAGTCAGGAGAAAGATCTTTGGAGTCATCGTGGATCTGAAGACGTCCACACAGTGTGCAGCAGCCGTCAAAAAAGCAAATGGGATGTTAGGAATCATTAAAAAAGGGACAGAGAATAAGACGGAGAATATCTTATTGCCCTTATATAAATCCATGGTAAGCCCACATCTTGAATACTGAGTACAGATGTGGTCCCCTCATCTCAAAAAAGATATATTGGCATTAGAAAAAGTTAGAAAAGGGCAACTAAAATGATTAGGGATTTGGAACAGTTCCCATATGAGGAGAGATTAAAGAGCCTAGGACTTTTCAGCTTGGAAAAGAGGAGACTAAGTGGGCGATATGATAGAGGTATATAAAATCATGAGTGGAGTGGAGAAAGTAAATAAGGAAAAGTTATTTACTTGTTCCCATAATATAAGAATTAGGGGCCACCAAGTGAAATTAATGGGTTGCAGGTTTAAAACAAATAAAAGGAAGTTCTTCTTCACTTAGCGCACAGTCAACCTGTGGAACTCCTTGCTTGAGGAGGTTGTGAAGGCTAGGACTATAACAGGGTTTAAAAGAGAACTGGATAAATTCATGGAGGTTAAGTCCATTAATGGCTATTAGCCAGGATGGGTAAGGAATGGTGTCCCTAGCCTCTCTTTGTTATAGGGTGGAGATGGATGGCAAGAGATCACTAGTTCATTACCTGTTAGGTTCACACCTGGCATTGGCCACTGTTGGTAGACAGGATACTGGGCTGCATGGACCTTTGGTCTGACCCAGTATGGCCATTCTTATGTTCTTATGTTAAACCTCTAATAGTTACAGTTTTGAAGAAAACGTAAAAAATGTGAATCAAATGAAACTGATGCAGAAATGTCTATGTGACTCTTCAGAGCACAACAATAGCTGGAATAGTAGTAACTTTGAGGGATGTGAACTGCTCCATTTATCTGAGGGAGGTGTTAGCTCAGATGCCCAGTGATGATAATTTAAATACCAAAATGGTTTAATTCCTCATAAAAGTAAGGAGAGGGAGGACCACAAGTCACTCACAATTTACTGTGGGTGTCCTTGCATTTTGGTACCACAAGGGGGTGGCATTTGGGAGGTAACCACCACTTATTTTTCCCCCTTCCAAGGGGGAGGCAAGCCCAAGGAGTGTAACAGAACCCTTGGGCATATGCAAACTCTACTGAGGGAATCCAAGTTTAAGGAATCCAATGGAAATCAAAGCATACATGATTATATTTTGAACATCTGCACAATCTATTGTGAGTGGAGTCTCATTTGAATGACTCATATGAGTAGCGCTTACTATGTGAGTAGAGCTTGGAAGAGTACCACAACTTCCCCTTCCCCCCAATTTGATCCCTGGTCCCGCCCTAAGAGCTTACCATCTAAATCAGACAAAGTTTATGCACAGGACAAAAGTGTAGTCAAGGAGATCACTATATGAAAGTTTCACACAAGAAGCAGAATTTGGGGAGGGACTGGAGAGAAGAGGAGGTTGCTTGCCAGACAAAGATCTATCCCAAGTGTAAGGGGTAGCAGGAAAGAAAGGTGCAAATACAAGCCTAGAAGAAAGAGACAGACTGTTGCCAGGAGAGTGGACGTAGGGGAGTATAGAGAATTACTATGTGACCATGGAGAAAATTAGTGATGACAACAACTTTAGTAAGTTATGCAGTATCTAATTTCTAAAAAAGGTGGTGGCTAAAATGGAAAAGTAATAGAATTTCAAGCTGTTGTAGCCAAGGTTCAGAGGCCAGCTGTAACAGGAGCAGGGATTTTGCAAGAGAAAGACCATTCACCTAAGGCAAAATGAAAAATTCTGCTGGAAGCTGTTAGCAGAGGATTCATATGGAAAATTTTTTAGCAAACATAGTCTGAATAGCTGACGCACTGTTAAAGGGTGTCCTTTAAAGTTGCATTAAAATGTTAAGGAAAATAAAAGCCAAACATCATAACAGGTGACTAAAGTTTATTATAATCTCATGAAGTCAGTAGAGTAAATGCAAACATATAGTTTATTTTTGTCATCTGGTTTGTCTTAATCACAAGCTAAAAATTCATTTATAACCTGTATACAAAATGCCATGTTTATATCAATATCATATGCAGCTAGCATGAAATAGTATACATTAAAATGAATAACAGAAATCTGTAATGGTCAAAGACAACCAGTAACAAAACCACTAAATTCCAGTTGTCAAACATGATTTACTATGTATATTTCTCCTTTATTCTGTTAAAACAGTAATTATTAAAACTAAAGTGATATGGGTGAGTGTTTATGACTTCCTATTAAAAAGCCTGACTTAGAGCAGTATTCATTTAAGTTTAAGGTTGAAGAAAATCATGCAGAGATCTCTGTTCGATGGCCTAGTGACTTTATATCCTCTTGTCAAACCTCAGCAGTTTTATTTGTAGTGATACATGCCGGAGAAGGTTGGAGGTTAAAGTTGATAGGAGGGCCAACAGGAAAGCCAACCAACTTCTTTCAGAAGATTACAACCTTTAACATATTAGGATCTGTCGGCAGTTACTGCCAACTTTACAAGTCTACATTTTGTGTACTCTTTACAAATCTTCCCAAAATTCCAGATCAAATGGATCAAGTAAATGCTTTTTGTACTTTCCTACAGTTATTGCTTCCTAACTTTACTACTGTGTAAGCTATTTATTCGTTGATTTTAAAATAATGGTTAGCAAGGATTGACCATTTTTCTAATAAGAAACTATGGACAGTTAAAATTCCTTTCTAATCAGCAACTCCTGGTCTCTCCCTTGCCCCCAAGCTCAATTTGCCAACCTCTTCCAAAAGGTAGATCACTAAAATGATGCACAGGACCCTGCCCCCCTCCCCACCCAAATCAAACCTTTTTTATCCTGCAGTAGTAGACTTCATTTATTAAAACATATGGCTATCTAACTCCCTTCATCATCTTTCCCTGGCACATGTCCAAAGGACCATGACAAGCAGCAAATCTCTGGAATGAAAAATAGTCAATACCTGGTAAGGATGTATTATAAAAGAGTCCATGATATTTATATATTCTTTGTGAACAAATGTGTTATGACAAACAAGTGTTAAGAGCAAGAAAACAACTCGTAACAAAGGATGCACAACTGTATGAGTGTTAAAGTTTTCTCTTAGTTTGCTTAGTTTGCTTTAGAATGCAATATTTGCACCATATAGCACAGGGTTATGGATTGGAAGTAATTTTGAGCTTCTGTAAGTCACAAGTAAACTGTGACATTAAAGAACAAACAAATTCAGGGTAATCTTTTCCAATATTTATACTACACTTGTCCCATGCTGGTTACAAGAACAATTCAGTTTACAACACAGAACATGATATTACATTAAAAAATTATCACTGCATTTGTTAATGTTTATGCAATTTGAAAATTAAATAACTTAACCAGTTTTCTCGCAATGCAGCTGATATCTGCGATGTTTTACTTGCAGGTGTACATCAGCCAAACTGTTATGTTGATTCATTAATTATCCATTACTATAATTAGGCAATGTTACGCTTCAAAACGCGTAAGACAAAAAACATACATATTATCTGCTTGCTAGAACATGCAATCAATAGGGATGGAAGAAAAATCTCATGTTTAATGTTTTCAGGTAGCAGATTTGATTTCTAGGTCTCTTGATTTTCAATCCCCCCCAACATTTGGAAAAAGTGAAAATTCTGCATTTCATAGCACTATCTAGCTATTGCTACAACGTTAAGTATATAAAACTAGATGTGCTCTAATAAAATCTGACTAGCTAATTAATACTCAAAAACAGAGTGGAAGCTACTTAAAGGAATGGTGTGTGCGTAAATTCCTTTAGGTCATTGAAGAGACTGAGGCAGGGCGGTGTAATTCTATATAACTAAAACATTTAATATCCCATGTTGCCTATAACTTTTTGTTCTAGCTGTAATTTAAGAAATAAACACATTCCCCTAAAAAGGTTTAATTTTTTTAGTAATTTCAGGTTATGCATTTTTGCCATTGTACATCATATCAAAGAGAGGGAGAGGCCTTTATGGTAAAGATATAAAAAACCATTTACACTGACTGCTAAACATGCCATGCTGTATTTGTTTTACTCATACCCTAACACTGTCCAAGAATGTGATAACGTAGCAGCATTTTCATTTTAAACTCCACATTTCAGGGGTTTGTAACATATAAATTTGATCTGGGATAACATTTAAAATATGAGATCATACCTGGGAACTGATCCTAATCCCAAAACTAGTTTAATTTGACCACCAGTTACAAAAGTGGGAAGGAAGAGAAGAATTTGGCTTCTGATTAGTTCACATTAAAGGAATGAAGATGTAGAGTAACACCTCAAGCACAGATAGCGACTGACATCAACTCATTCAAAAGCTGGTAGATGCTCTGCACTTTTGAAAATTAGGCTACTTACATAGGTGCCTAAAATATAGATTTGGGAGCCAAATTTTAGGCACCCATTTTTAAACTGGCTGGGATTTTTATTGTATTAAAGTAATGTCATAATAAAACACTACAAATGGGATATAACTATCCCCAAATGCACAAAATATCTTGAGACTTTCCTAGTCAAAACTTGCTATCTTATACCCCAAACTCTGGCTCTTCAAAAGTTTAGAAATTAGAATCTTACTTTCATATTAAACAGAGCTGCACTCTCTTTGATATTCTGTTTCCTAGTAAACTCTCCTCTTCGGTTTCAGCCTTTTATAAGGGATCTTTTCCAGCATGCTCTTTGATAGTTGTCCATTTAACTTTGGGAGAGGGATTACAGCCTCATTGTGTATATATGTCAACTGTCTGTGGCAGGATGAGTCTCCTTTCCATATAGCTGGCATTTGGATTCATCTTATGTTGTCTCCTGATCTTCCCTTATTCTCATTCTTGAAACGGCACATCTTCACAAAGAGTATTAAAAAATGAAAAAGTTTGACAAGTGCTAGATGACACTGATAAGAGCTACTTTCAAAAAGATTTTTTCCTCGCATGCTTGGTGTTCTGCAACCCTAATACACAATATGTATTATTGACTCAGATTATCCCCTTTAGAACTGCACATGAAGGGGACTCTCCACACATGGTATGAGGCCTCAGATACCTTCAAGTCACCATCCCTTTCTCTAGACTCTGTGGAGGCCTTGGCACATGTGCCATACTGGCAGAGAGGACAGAGATTGGGTAGGGTCAGTGTGCAAGCCATCCCCTCCTTACTAGTCCCTTGGAAACTGATCAGAAACATCTTCAATTTGGGGTCTTATTTTTCTGAGACCTGTCAAAAAATGGAGGCAGCTAGATGGTACTTTCCTAACATTTTATGCCAAAGTGTAGCTTGCTCTCCTACTGCATGTTTCCCCAGTTCCTCCAAAAACAATGTATGTATTGGTGGTCAGATTATGAGAGTTTTGAGAAGATTTAAACTTCAGTTTAAGTTTTTACTGCAGGAAGTTGGATTTTTATAACAAAAAATATATTGTACAAAAATACACTGTTCATCTTCCATCCAGGTTTTTAAAAAAGTGCTTTACAAGCCTCATAATACTTTGTACAGTAGGGTAGTGTTATTTGAATTTTACAAATAGGGAACTTAAAGCACAGAAACATTAAGGAATGTACTCAACATCACATAAGAGATCAGTGGTAGAACTAGGACTTGAACATCTTCTGATTTCTAACAATGTATTATATCCACAATAAGCTAACTTGTCCAATGTCTACTCTGTGTACTGAAACTGTTGCCAAGAATTAATGATCCATAGAACACAAACAACACCACAGAACACCATTATATTGGGCTTACTCCTGCTCTGATTATTATTTGCACCTACAGGCCTAACAAGGATCAAGGCTCCATTGTGCTAGACACCATACAAATGCCCCCCAAAAATTACAGTATAAGGCCCTGATCATTCAAAGATTTATGTATGTACTTCTATCAAATGAAATATGTGTGCAAGTCATTGCATGAACAGGGCCTAATTTATATTACACTACTATTTATGTCAATGAGACAGGATTGGATCCAGTCTGTTGTGTGAAATTATTTAATTTAGGTTTTATACAATATGTGCCTATCACAATCTTTGGCTCATTTACCAAAAGTTAAAAGAGTACAAATTAGTATGTGTATTAAGGACACCTAACACAAGTATTTTATACTCTGAATCTGTGATATGAAGGTTTATTATTTTTAGTATGAATTCAACATAACTGTGAAGACTTCTTTGGAGCAGCTGCACAGTACAAGCGTGAGAATGCATTTTTAAAATGCCTGAAGGGGTTAATGAGAGCCTCTGGGCACAATCAGCCTTTCCCTGCTGCACCTGCAGTGGGTGTCGAGCCTGGAAAAAGGAGCTCAAAGGGCAATGAGAGCTTATCTTTGGCTCTCACTAAGTGAGAGATGCTTGGCTGGAATGTGGAAGATGAGTTGGACTGCTGGCAAACAGAGCCTCCCTGAAGGACAATAGGCCTGCAATACAGAGCCTAAGGCAGTTGGGAAGCAAAGTGGCAGAAAATGAATCTGTCAAGGATTCTGCATGCTGGTGGACGGGCCTGTAAGAATCAGGAAGACTCCTGGCTGAGTCAGGGATTGTCCTGCCAGAGGAATAGGAAAAACTCTCCTGCAGCAGAACCGGCTGCTAAGAAGCTCTGCAGTGAGCCTAGATGCTTAAAGAAAGCGGGGATGACACACAAGAGAGAGGCTGAGGCAAAGGCCCGAGACCAGGTAAGGTAAGAAGTGGTTCAAGGAGGTAGCAATCAGTGTAGTCAGGCCTTGATTGTCTATTCAAAGGTCTCTGGACTGAAACCCAGCAGAGTGGGACGGCCTGGGCTCCCCTTCCAACCCACTGAGGAAAATGGAGCAGATCTCTCTCTTCTGACAAGGGGTAAGGTAAGGACTATCGAAGCCTCCCTGATACCAGGGATAAGGATGAATGTATGTGGACTTGGACGAAAGGGATGTTGACTGATCGTTATTAGTTGGACTACTGGTTTGCCCCAGAAGGGGTGGGATTATATGTGAACCACCAGGAGTCACGAGAAGAAACTGACCACCACAGTTTTGGCTCAGCTGTCAGTGGGAAACATTAAAGGAGGAGAGCCCATCCACTGGGGGTGCACTGGCTGGTGAGTAACATGCTTATAAACCTTCATCCATAAACAACGAGGGTAGGGGGAGGAAATTAAACATTTGTTAGAATAATGTCAATTTAGATTTATATATTTTATTGTAGCCAGTTTTCATCCCGATACACACCTGTGCACATATAAAAATTACCACTGAAAAACAATGGTCATCTCTTGGGTGTTTCACAGCAACGCTAACAGCATAAATCAAACTGCAAAACAGTTTAAGGGAGGAAATAAAGACCACTGTGTGTACGTGTACACACACACCCCTCTCAAGACTTCGACTTGAGTGCTACGGGTTCTACAAAAGGGAATAAAACCATGGCAATCCCGTGGAAACAGAGGAGAGAGGCAGCATGGAGGAAAAGAGAAGCAGTTTCTCTCACAATGGCATAGCACAGAGGGGCAGTTAGTTGCTAAACTCTGCAGGAGTGAAGAGGATGTGAAGAGAGGCATAGTCTGGCAACGGTACTATGGGTGACGTTCTCCTCTGAAATCTGCATACCGTATGCAGCAAAAGGGTTAAGATTTATGCTACTTGTACTCTGTACATTATCAGGGTATATCTCACTTAAGCATTTCACCAGTGCACTTTGGGCCCTCCTAATCTCTGCTGATGGCATGTAAAGTCTAGTTTCCTCTTGGCTGTAAAGCTTTGGTCTAATTTTGGCTATTGGGTTTAGTGTATGGGTCCTGGATGGTGTTGGTGACCTGTGATATACAAGAGTGGATGATCAGGTGGTCCTTTCTGGCCTTAAGCTCTATGACTTCTTAGAAAAGTGAGAGAGTTGCCATGCCCAACCAGCCTTTGAATGCACAGTAGTGAGGAGAATGGTAGGCTATATACAGACAGAGCGACGTCTCATGTTTAGACAACGTTCAGCAGGATGTTGTTTATCTTGTCCCATAGGTCACCGCCTAATGTTTGGAACAGAGGTTGTGCCATCTGCCCCTGCCACAGTTCTGCCAATGCCATTCACTTCAGGGCAGCATGTGATAAATTTTATCACCATCAAAGAAAAGCATTTTTTTTCAGACAGCATTCCCCTGCCCCGCAAGTTCTTGTGCTGAAGAGAAACACAGGGCTCTTGAATATTAAAAATTAAAGACAACGTAAGTACCCACAGTTTCCGGAATAGTAAATATTCTTCTATTTACATGGTCTGCCACTCCGATACAGTGAAAAATGCTATGAATTAAGAATCCCAACTTAATTTCTAAGAGAATTTAGCAAGACCTCCAATGTTATTTTAAAGTAATTTTGTTTGTTACTAATATATTTTGGATTGTTCCTGAGCCAGCACTTACAACTATAAAACTGGCAAAAAGAAGAGTTTCTCAGCAAAGTGTAGTCATTTATTGAAAATGCACTTCTATGAAGTTGTTTTATCTGTAAGAGAAAGTCCACTAAAAGACAGAAAACTTGCACATAGAATCATTTGATGCTATGACAAAACAACTGGTCAATGTAAATGACGTCTGTGCAGTAGGGTGCGAGCAAACTGAATTTACAAAAATCTTCATAGGAAAGGATAAGACTGAGCAAGGGATCCTCGCTCTAAAAGGAGAACAAGTCAGAGTTACTTACAAACAACTACTTATCATATAGTCAGATTAACTTGCATCTAGTTTGCTAAAAGCAATCTAGTTCAGTGCAGCTCTCAGACACAGAACTAATTAAACTTTTTGACTAATATCAAAGAAAAACATGAGCATTCACCTTTTTTGACTTAAGTGAAAATATTATTGGTAAACATAAGGTATTTCATTCAAGAGGGAAAAGATTAATACTTGGAATATATTCATATATAAATACATAATATCCTATCTAGATACCTCTGGTTAATAAATGCATCTAGTGTGTACATTCCCACACACTTTAATTGCTGTGAACAAAATGTCTATTAAATTATGCTGATCATTTTTGCGTTTAATTGTAGTAAGACGCCATTATATTACCAAATTAACTGTTCACCTAATTTTTGAGATGATAAACATAATGGGGCAGCAGATTTTTTTCAAAATTACAGAAAAAGTCAAATAATTCTAATTCTTTAAACACAAAAATGTACTCTAATGTATTACATATAGCTTTTAAATTAAAAGCTAAAGAAAATTAAATATATGATTCATTGTTATGTGACTCAAACAATAGTTTCACATCATACTTTTCCTCATCCTCGGTAATGTATTAACATTATGAAATTTTAAAACACTTTAAATTTCTTTGAAACAAAAACTCTATTTTACTTTTTAATTAAATCTATTTCTCTAAAAGGTCTTTAAAGGCTCTACAAACTACCTTGCATTTTATTATTGCTGACAGTTATCTAAACCACGCTTGAATGCTCTCTTTATCCGTTAGTGAACAATTGAAAGATCATATGCTAAGAGACTTGTGCTTTCTCTTCTTCTTGCCCTGTAATTAAGGCATTTAAATACATTTCTTCATAGCAGTTAACAGAGTACACTGTAAAAAATCATGAACTGAGACAATTTTGAGTTTAGCAACCACAAATACATACAACATAAATTTGTCTCAATGGTAAATATAAAAAACAGAACAAAAAAAACCCGCTTGAAATCACACAATAAATTTACAGAACGCATGGACTGAAAAGGTTTTGTTTAACTGTCTTAAGATATTTAAGTGATCTATGGTAATTTGACAATACTACCACATTGTTAGCTATCCTACAAGGAAGGTAAACATTTATATCAAACACACATTTGTCAAGAATATTTTAGTTTTTAATAGGGTTTTTTTTGCACTATAAAAAAAAATGGAGGGAGAGGTGTGAGGAGGACAACATGTGGATGGAAGGAATTACCATATGGTAATTACAACAAATCTGGTAAATGTATTATAATAAATATTTGCCATTATACATTTAGAGCAACAGACATATGCTTTATAAAATGTTATAACAGATAAAACAAACAGAAATTTGTGAAACTGCAGTTTTTCTAAACTGAAGAATTCTTATATTAATGTACTGCACCCTTTTTGACACAAACATGTTACTAAGAAGTTTCTTTCACATTATGAAAGGAATTCAGCATGTATATGGTCAAAACATTTCTATATAGCAATTATATACAAGATGTAAACTATAAAGTGTATCTTAGTTACAGAAATGCTTTAGGAAATATTCTATATGAATTTGAGATTAGTTGGTCATACAGCATATCCCTTACATGTAAATCTAGTTTCTGTGGCAGAAGTTCTTTATGTTGTTGTCTCAATCAAATGTTAAAAGATATGTTGTACTAAGTTATGTTTTTTCTTAAGACAGACGAGAATAAGAAAAATAATTTTTAAAAAGTTGTCAGCATGTTGTATTATGAACAACCTTATTAGTCCTTTACAATTACAATAGGTACCTCTGGACAAGATCGAGCAGACATGACAAATGCTTCTGACTTCTTTTTAGATCGAACCTGGAAGGTCATCGCTGAACAAACAGACTACTGTACAACTGGGGTCATAAATTGTCGAAGATGACAAAAATGTAAGTTTATTTTTTTGTTCCATAAAATAAATGAATAAGTTATTCAGTTTGGACTGTCCTTTTATCCCTGCTTGATTTTATACTTGAAAGAGATAGGTAACTTTTTTTCTTAATTTTTTATACATGTGTCAATTTAACTTTTATATTATGTCCTTCTGAATCCAACTGACAATATTAGCATTGTCTTTCAAATAACTACTGCACTTTGTAAATGTAGTCTTCTGTATGGCTCTCTAATAAATTCTTATCTTTGTTTGTATTTGCTCACCATCATTAATTATGACAAAGCTGTAAACACTAAGAAAAAAACAGTCCACAAATTTGGAATTTAATATTTTGTCTTTAATTTCATTTTTTAAAGTGTACAGGAAAAATGCTAGCTCAATTAATCTGGTCAAGAAAAAGTATATTTATTATTTCTCCTAACATTTTTATATTTTGTTTTTAGGATAATTTAACAGGACCGGTAGTTTTTGATTAAATTTAATTTGTGTGGAGCTAAACAATAACTTAAATTACTGGAACTGTAAACATATTAATAACTGTCCCATTTAAATCTTGTGCTTACTTTTAAGGAGAAGTATATAGAATGAATTAGAGATCTGTAAACTCCTGATGGGAATTAATAGTGTAAGACAAAAGAAAATGAAATGTTAACTGAAAAGAAAATAAGTTAGGTCTAATGAAAATGTAAATCAACAAGATTTGGATAGTACTCAGATCAACAGCTTTAGCTAATAAAAGTTCTAACAGATCAGTGACCATACAGTTTGAAACAAATATGAAATAGGAATGACTTTAAAAGGAATAATATGAAAAGTACAACAGTAATCGGATATAAAATTATCAAAATTCAAGTGAAGGAAATTCAAACCAAAATGTATGATGGGCAATTATGTACCTATTTTGACAATTCTAAGTGGTCAAGTTTTTAAAGTATGACACAGAAACCTTAACCTATCTATAGATGAGTGATAAATGAGGCATTTTGTGTCATTACAGTCCCATAAATCACTTTCTTTAACTGCTGACGGCTTTTATCAGATCTAACCTTTTCAAGCTTCTATTAGAGTGCTAACATTTTCAACTTTGACACATATGAAATTTACAAATTCTGCAGCTGATTAACTCCGGACAGAGGCTCACTGCCATCATTGCCTTCTTCAAGTTGGGTTAGAGCTTCAGTGTCTCAAAAACTCTCACTCACAATAGGACAAAAATCTCAATTAATGTAGTGGGTTGTATTTCAAGGGTACAAAACAGTTTTTCTTCTGAAGCAAATAAATGAAAGCATGCTTTCTGCTGTACTCAGCAATGTTCAGCAAACTTAAATAACAGACTGTTTGCAATTTAAAAATCATATGCATAAGAAGTAAAATCCATATAAAGATACGCAACACTTTAGTAATTGAAAGTCCGAAGAATAATTTTCTTTTACTTATCCTGGTTTTAAATTCTAATTAGAAATTTTATATTAAATTGATGAATGCTGTTAGCTATTTGAAAAGCCACAACATAAAGAAATCAAACAAGACTATAATCATAACCTCTAGAGCTATAAGCTAATTTTCATCATGGACCCAGTTATTATGGGAATGCACATCCTTTTCCATGGGAAACTTTCACTAAACTCCTTCTGAACTAAAATAAAAGGGAATTAAATGCCTTAAATCATCAGGCTCAAAACATGTATTTTCATAATTTATAATTACAAATGCGTAGTACTTTATATAATTCAGATATAACTTACACACACACATACACACAGAGAAACCTTCAAGGAAATACATTTACAAGATTTAATTGATACAGACGTTGAAACAAAGCTCAAGTTTAAAGAGATACTGTCTTTAATAATAATAGTCAGACTGAAGAAATCTTGATGTTGGTTGTGTGACCACTGGAAGCCTGGTACTTCAGATGGTATTAGTTTTGATAAGGACTAACTAGACATCAGACCTAAACAATGAAACCTGAAGAGACAGGCTCAGACCACGCAAATAGGAATATCTGCAGAGACCCTCCCGCGGCATATTGCCTCTTTGTTGACAAACCACAAATCTTAGAAAAATAGTGGGCAAAGGACAACTTTTCTTCAGCATCATATCGAACATAGCCTTGTAACGTCAGTGGCTAAGGCCTATCTATGACAAATTAAAAACTTTATTTCACTAATAATGTTACACATCACAGAAGCTGTGCGTTACTTTTTGACAATTCAGATGTAAATCCTGGAATGCATGTGAATATTCATGAGAAAGTCATATTTATCATTTAAAACAAAAGGACATCACTTCTTGGTGTTCATATCAAAAACCAGTGATGAATGAGGCCATGCTAATCAAAGACAAACCAAAACACACAGATGTTTGCTACTCTTGATTAAAAAAAGAAAAGACTAGTCCAAAAGAACAACGATATTGACAATCTAAAAATGTTTATATATACACTAAAAGAAAAGGAGTACTTGTGGCACCTTAGAGACTAACAAATTTATTTGAGAATAAGCTTTCGTGAGCTACAGCACACTTCATCGGATGCATTCAGTGGAAAATACAGTGGGGAGATTTATATACATAGAGAACATGAAACAATGGGTGTTACCATACACAATGTAACCAGAGTGATCACTTAAGGTGAGCTATTACCAGCAGGAGAGTGGTGGGGGGGGAGGGGGGGAGGAAGGGGCTTTTGTAGTGATAATCAAGGTGGGCCATTTCCAGCAGTTGACAAGAACGTCTAAAGAACAGTGGGGGGGGGGGGGGAATAAACATGGGGAAATAATGACAGGTTTCAGAGTAACAGCCGTGTTAGTCTGTATTCGCAAAAAGAAAAGGAGTATTTCTGGCACCTTAGAGACTAACCAATTTATCTGAGCATAAGCTTTCGTGAGCTACAGCTCACTTCAATAGTTTTACTTTGTGTAATGACCCATCCACTCCCAGTCTCTATTCAAGCCTAAGTTAATTGTATCCAGTTTGTAAATTAATTAAAATTCAGCAGTCTCTCACCTCTATATACACTGTGTATATATATATATGTTTAGAAATTTCTGTTAGTTATTTTAATTTTTGCTTATTTAAGATTATTTTACATAAAGTCAAAAGAAACCAGGGGTAGTCAAGAAAACAACAGAAGCTTTGAATAATTCAAATATTTTTATTATGGATAAACAATTTTAAGTCTCTTATGTAGTTACATATGCTCCACCCATAATAATGTAAATAATTCTAACTTATTATAATTTGTTTTTATTGACATATTTCTGGGTTTTAGTGACACTTGCGTAGTGTGTGCTCTAAATTTTACATTTCCTTATGGTTACATAGTGTAAATATAAATGTGTACTTGAGCACAAATACAACTTCTGAAGATGACATGATGATGGTCAGAGAAGGGGACTGGGAGTCAGAATTCAGGGCTCAGTTTCTAGCTCTTGCAATGTTTGGTGACACTCAGCAATTCATTTAAACTTCTGTGTGCCATTTTACTCATATATAAAATGTATTAACCTATAGCCCCATCCCCTCACTCTCTCAGGGAGATATAGACCCTGATTCAGCAAGGTACTTTAGTACATATCTAACTATGTGAATAACCACACTGAAATCAATGAGATGTCTGTTATGTACTACATATGTTTGTACAGTGTCTAGCCCAACAGGATCCCACCTGGGTGGTATACAGATTCCATCACAATATAAATGTTAAACGATGATGTTAATACCCAAGTGTTAAAGTTGGGAACATGCTTAAATATCTTGCTGAATCATGTACATAGTTTCCTATCTTCAGTGGTCAGCATCTCAGGGACTTGCCTAAGACCAGGAAGTATTTAGATACGATAGTTATAGGTTCAATAGAAAAACCTAAGGTAGAGAGTTAGAAAAACTAATCAGGTATCTCCTTCTGTTGCATGGAAACATAGGTCAACTGTATCTTGCCAGTGTGGTGTTCTGAGAAACTTAGATGAAAAGTACTATAGATTTTAAACTCAGAATTGGAGTGACAAAAGGAAAAAGTCACTGCAGGTTTTATGCAGAATCAAATCTTTTCACACAGACTATGCAGTACTGTAATCACAGCTTTGTTTATGAGATTTACAAAAAACACAATACTTAAATTCTGATCTGGTATGATTGATATGATCTCTACCAGCAACCTACTATACCCAATTAGATATCAGGTCCCTAATATTCAGTACGGTAAAGAAATCATGAAGGATTTATTAAAAGAAAGTCCATCTTATAAACTATTGAAAATTAATGCCTAGACTGCTCATTCGAGTGTCCTTCAACATAAAACACATTGCTGATATTTGCATAAAACTAACACCACAACAAAAGGGATTTTCTTTGCTGTGATGAGAGTATTAACATTTTTGCTATTATTAAAATGATGATCTTCAGCTGACCCATTAAAGACCAATTTCCACATCATAACACGTTTCAGTGATCTAATTATTTCCCCCCTAACTTTTAAAGGTTTGTTGTTGTTTTTTTAAATCTTGTCTTGGAACCTTAAAAGGAATTCCTGGTTATAGAGATGCCTATGTGCTTAATGCAAAAATCTCAACTGCCTTCTCCAACCTAAAGTAGATAATTGTAGCTCTGTGAAGGCAGTTTCTTGTGTTTAAGAAACCAGAAGTCCTCACACTCCATATTACCTCCCAGGGTATACCATAATGCAGACATCTTCTATACATACTTCTCAGTTTCCTCATTTTTAACCTGGAAAAACCACTCTCAAAAAGACTGAAAGGTAATTTGAAGTCCATACTGACACTATATTTATCTGCTCCTAAGCAAAAATCTCCAAGGCACAGGGAATTTGTGTAACATTAAATAAGACTGCTGTCCTTTAGCCAGGCACAGACCAACAAACAAACTTAATTTTACATCTCAAGCTGCACTTAAATTTTTGAAACCCACTCAGCCTCTTGTTTTCACCTGCTTTACTTACTGTGAGAGAGTTCTGTCTGTAATCGGCTTTTGACTTTATTTTTTTCTTATATTAATAAGAGTAGTTTTATACTCCAGATATAGTAATTTTAACATTAATACATAAAGGTGTGTTTATAAGACAATTCTTCCACCTTTTGGCCCTTTTTTGAAAAATTTACTGAAAGCCCAATATATTTAATATTCAGTAGCATGTGAGAATAATTTTTATGCAACTCTGATAGTTAGAAAGATAGATAACTCAATTATTAGATCATCTATCAAAATATTCAGATGTATAAGAGGCTACTAAAAAGATTGATGACTGAGAAAGTCCACTGATTCTCTAGCCATCATATTCACGCATTTGGCTAGACAACATTTTTCGCTGCCTTCACAAGCAAGCTTCATTACCCATCACTCCACTGAAAAGAGTTTATTATGAGGCTGCCATCTTGGCAAGACTATTATTTAGATGATAAATGTTCGGAAGAAAAGTGTGTCTAGATTTTTTTTTTTTGGTGAGATGAGCTTTTTGACAGATAAAACAAACAGCATCTACATTTCTAATTAACTTAAATTTGGCAGTTACAAATACAGGTCAGTAAAGCTATGATACACTACTAGATTATTTTCTGTCTGAATTTTGTCCTTAATTTGTAAAATGTAAATTAACTAATTAGAGGAAAAGCAGCATTATTTGTGACAAAATGCTTCTGTTAGTTTTGTGCTCTTTGACATTTATCATCAACCGTACTCCCTTATTCTAAGTTCTAGTAGATGGATAATTATACTTATATTAATATATTAAGTTTTTAATCTTTGAAACTAAAATGAAAGTTTCAGTTTTTGAGAAAATACACCACATTATACAAATTGCAAGTCACTACATATTCTAAGCTTTGTTTTATTTAAAGTGTTGTGCTGTTTTTGTATATGTGTGTAGTAGTAGTACACACAATTTTTCAGAAGATTATGGTATCTTTATTGCACACAGAGGGTGGCCAACAATTAACACAATTATGTTTTGCACATGTATACTACAAGTTCACGCTCCTTCCACACTCTCAACCCCCTGCCCAATTGTCACTTCAAATGGATTAGAAGAGCATTTACAGAATTACATGGGAGGGTGGAGAGGGAAGGAAATTTGGTTATTCTTGAGTTTCAGCAAGCAACCTGACCTTGTTAAATTAAAATATATGATGTAATAGTTTACCGAAGTTTTTTTAAAGCTATTCCTAGGTAGATAAAAACTCAACAATAAGAAATACATTGAAAATGTCAGATGTAAATGTCAATTAAAAATTACAAGGAGTTCTGAAAGGTAAGGTCTGTGAGGATTGACATTCTTTGACATAGTGGAGTGTCTGTGACCAGGCCTTTGGCAAACATAGCAGGATCTATGCTGTCAGCTCATATTGTACATAAAATTAGATGCTTGTCTAATCTGAATGAGAAATACCAGGGAAATTGGAGCTGAAGCCTTGCGGTAATGTATGTGGAAGCTGAAAGCGCTCTATCTGTACTACATGATAGTCTCCAGTGACATAATAATATCTGAAAGAGTGGAGAAAAATATAAAGAAAAATAATTCAAACAAAGATATATAGCACCCTGTATACTACTGTAAAAGCTGAGAATGCAATAACCCAGCAGTCAAAGGATAAGTTCTAATCCATTTATAATGAAATCCTAATTTGAGATATATGTATAAAACATTTTATATGAAAAAAATACACTGTAATTCATGTTTAATTGACATTTATCATTCAAATTTAAATTTTAATCTAAATGTTATGTGGATTGGTTCCCTCTTTGCTTTGGTAATGCACAAGTGACTTTTGATACAGAGTGAAACAATCTAAAATGATCCTGGAAATTAATACAACTGTAGTAGTTGTCAACACAAAATGTAGATATTTCTCACTGAAACCACATGTCCAACACTCTAAATCATCTTGTTAAGGATCAGACTATTGCCCAAAGACTGAAACAAATTCTTTTGGGCTACTTGTTTTGAACAAATTCTTTGCACAAACTACATTATTAGTCAGAATATGTGTTGATACTTTTCGTAAATCTCATTAAACAATATGGCCACAACAAGCATATATGTATAACGTTGCTGAAAATAAGGTACATGTGGGATCTTCCCTTTTATGAAATGTATATTTGCATACACATATTGATTATTCTGTATGATCAAAAGGACAGATACTGATAATCTTGATTTCTTTACAAAGCTGGTTCACTGGTATACAGACAATTTTAAACAACTGGCTCTCCTTTTAGTTTAGAATTGCTTTTTTTTTTTGGTCTACTAAGAAGACTATCTTCACTTCCTGCTATTAAAATTAGCAAACAGACAACTGACTTTATGAAAACTAAATTAATTACTCTTATAAAAAGAATGTTTGAGTCGTAAATTGTTGAATGTACACTATTTTCTGTTTAGACAAGGATAATTTGGTTGAATAGTAAAAAGTGATCATAAACTCCAAGACCATTCATGTCCACTTTCTAAAACTGGTTTACTAATTCTGACAGAGGAGCCCCCAAAACACAACAAAACAATTCAACAACAAACCAACAAAAAACCAAATTCTAGCATGTGTGAAATTCTACAAGCATCAGATAGCTAAACTGACCCTAAGTCTCCCAGTGTTGCAGTAAGGTCAAAACCTTTCAGCATTGTACCAGTGTGTCAAAATATGTCAACAAACCATCATACTGCAGGAAGAAGAATGACCTTTCAGTTCTTTATGTTTGGGCTGCCAATGAAGCTTTGGATAGTGGGTATGCATGAACAGTTTTCCTAGCTACTTGACAAATGCAACTCCCAAGCTTTCCTCTAAATCTGGTTGTCAAACCACTAGGTTTCAACTCACTGGTACAACTTTCTAAGCCCACATACTATTGGAGACTAGTGATGCTATTATAAAAATGCATACTTTCAATATACCCGCAAAATAATTTGCCTTTACTTCAACCAAACCGATAAAATTATTACTTAAACATTCTTTGGATGAACAGATGTCAAACTCTTTCAAACAACTTAGTAGAAAAAAGGATTATCATTCCATTGTTCCAATTCCTAGTTTTCTCTTGTGTGATAAATCCTGATAGTCAATTTCTAATCCATGAAACAAAAACCAAACACTAAATTGTATGTGATCTGAACTGAATCCTCTAAAATCCCACCTTTCTTATCAGTCATACACACCTTTTGGTTCCAGGGGTGTGAAGTTGTACTCCATATGCTTTATGGAAATATGCTTATGAATATGACATAACTGGAATATACTTTACGCTAAATATCCCTTGTATGGTGTCATTAGAAAGTTTGTAATCTACTAAGTGTGTTCATCCTATTTGTTTGCATGTATTATTTCTGTATCTGGAGTTAGGAGAATAAGATCTAAACTTGTATCAATGATGTAAACATATTAAGTGGAGGCCATTAAAGGTGCTCCAGAAACAATCAGTTGTATATCGCCTTAGTTACTTGAAAGCCTTCCTGTGAACGTGTGGGCCAGCCCAGGGGGAGTGGAGACTAGGGGTTTTACAGTGACATGAGACCATGTCACCTGATAATGAAATCCATCTTAAATCTGGTACTTTTCCATTTAGAACGAGGGGAGGGGACCCAGAGAGACAAAAGATTTTCACCTCATGCCAAAGCTATACAAGGGGACAGAGCAGGACAAAAGGGGCTGCCAGTCATGAGAAAACCCCTGCTTACCACCTGAGATGTCTGCTGAAACTAGCAAGGACTGTACCAAGGGAAAGGATTGGGACCAGACTAGGAAGGAGTCCAGTCTGTGAAAGTATCAGAGGGGTAGCCGTGTTAGTCTGGATCTGTAAAAGAAGGATCCTGGATCTGTAGTCTATGAAAGAAGCTTATTGGAACATCTCTGAGGGTGAGATATTACCTGTAATCAGTTTCTTAATGTATTAGGCTTAGACGTGCGTGTTTTTGCTTTATTTTGCTTGGTGACTTACTTTGTTCTGTCTGTTATTACTTGAAACCACTTAAATCCTACTTTGTATACTTAATAAAATCACTTTTGTTTATTAATAAACCCAGAGTAAGTGATTAATACCTGGGGGGCAAACAGCTGTGCATCTCTATCAGTCTTATAGAAGGTGGACAATTTATCTATTTACCCTATATAACCTTATACAGAGTAAAACGGATTTACTTGGGGTTCAGGCTCCCAGAAAGGCTGAACACTGGGTGCTGGGAAAGTCCCTATTAACTGAAGCCCCTGGGCTGAGTGAATCTTAGTTTCAGTGAACTGCAGAAGCATGGTCCAACCTCTGGGTCTGTGCTGGAGCTGACTGGAGTGCCTAACTCAGCAAGACAGGAGTGGCGGGGCGCCTGTTCTGGCAGAAGGGTTGTTCTCAGTGGTATCCCAGCTCATCAAGTAACAGTCTCGAGGGGAGTCTCTGTGACCGAACCCACCACAATGGACTTCAAAGATTATTTTCATTTTACCATTATGATTATTAGATGTAAACAGGTGTTTTAATATCAGGCTTAATTTATTAATTAGAAATGAATGTCAATTTATATTTCAAAAGTGTAGGTGTTACTTTAAAAATACTTACAGGAAATTTGTTCTTATTTATTCATGTTCTCTTTTTACATATAAGCACAGGACTAAAGACATTTAGATTACAATTAAAGGGGGAAAAGAATTCATTGGAGGGAAGACTTGCTATTCATATTCAAACAGAGAAGAAGAAATGCTTCTCTCATTATGTGGAATTATCATTATTCTAATATCAGTGTCAAAGACGACATTTTGCTAGTGTCTTCTTCATATATAGTAAAGTTACTTCAGCTAATAACAGTGTCAAGTTTTCTCCTGGGACTCTCCATAAATTGTATTACAGAGTCTCGAGACGCAGTATCCAGGCTTGCAAATGATGGAAAAAGTAAATTGTTATATTTGACTTTACATGTACTTGCAGCAAGTCATCCACGGTACACTTACTAATTGTTATTTAATTGGTCTCTTGTTGATATCTATGTACTTGTTAGTATACTGCAGTAGTGTCTACTAATGTTGATATAACGGATTGTTACAGTCCTTACACAAAGTAACAATGGAGTCTGTCCAGTTTCTTTAATCAAGGTGGCATTACATTCTTACTTTACAGAATAATCAACCCTAGACTGGGTAATGGGACTTCTGGATTTCTTCAGATGAACTGAAAGTATAGCACAATGAAATATATTTACAGCAATTTTCAATATTAGGAGAATTTCAAGCTGAAACAAAGCAGTATTATTGTTACAAAAGTCCAATCATCCTAATTTTGGCAACAGAACCTTAAATGTGCTTCACTTCCAACACAATAAGAAATGTTGTTCTCACTATTTTTACTATGTCAAAATGAACAGGTGCCTAGTTAATATATATAAAACAAAAATAAAATACTATCTGTTGATTGACAGGTCTAAATAAAGGGTGCTTCTGCAGGTGACATCAGACTCAAAAGGTCGAAATTATTCTGAAGTGTTTTGCTATACCCCAAAACTAGATAGGCCAGATGCCATGAACTGCACAAAAATAAATAATCACTGCAACTTCCTTTCTGCAATGGTATGTTTTATTGCAAAAGGCGAATTTAACTCAGTGAGCTGCTAATGGTGAGGACTGTTGTAAGGATAATAGTGAAGGAAAACCAAGAACTACTTTTACTAAACATTCTTTAGGAGAAAATATCTTTTTATCCTAACAACATGTTGTCCCCTGCATATAAAAATTTTGTGAAGTATAAAGTAATTGTTTTTCTCTAACACTCATGCAGCTAATTATTCCATCTTCTTTTCCTACCGAGTGTGTTATGCATTTCCTTATGAATACAAAGGAAAAAATGGCCATAAACAGCAGTCACTGGACAATCTAATTCCTAACATGGGGAGCCTGCTTGTTATACAATCTAGATGGAACTGGGTACACTGTAATCTGATGTCTTGGCTGTCTTACAACTATTGAAAGTCTTCACAAATACTATGGATAAAATTTCCCTCTTTATCTTGGAGAAATTGAATTGAGATGCTTCGTTCCTCTCGCAAAACAGTTGACTACAATGTCTATTACGGTAATTATATCTTTAAGACAGACATAGATGATTTTAAATGACAATCATTACAAGAATTTGAAACAGATATTTATGCATTTTACCTTGATTCAGGAACTTTGATTCTAAAATGCAATACGTTAGACTCCCAGAATACATTTGACTCACATGGTTTAATGAAAAACACACACAAATAAAAACTACCACCATTTTTTCCAGCTACGGAAATTCTTATGAGCTTTTAACTTAGTACTCATCTATGAAGAAAAATAATGGAAACCTACCTATTCCAGTAGCTCCAGAACTGGTCTTGCAGATAGGCCTGGTGGCTACATTCATCACCAAATGAAGCTTTGCTTTCAATCCAGTGAATTATATGTCCTTCAACAGCTAGGGGGACAAAGCATTACTAATATAAAATGAATGCAAGCTCTGAAAACCTGACGACAACAAAGATTTGTAAAGTTCTACATTAATCAAAGCTACCATATGACTTATACTTACGGCACAGCTGTATACTTGTAAATCATCTTTCAAACATTTGCAATGAATATTTTTTGAAACAAAAATCTAAGAACCACATAGTAGTGTTTACCTACAATTCTCTCAATTTAACTTTAATTATTGTGTGCTCCAAAAGTCCTTCGAATGCACTTAAACCAGTACAAACAGTTACTCAATGAAAAAGGAGCCAAAATACTGAGGACAGAAGTACAGCTATACCCATTTTCCCCTTACTCTCCCTCTTAGGTGTCAGGAAAGGGGCTGGAAACACCTGGTGAATGCAGGGGCACGTAGGCGAGCTACTGTAGCAGAAACTTTTCAGTGCTGTAGGTTGGGGTAGGACAGGGAGCAGACAAGCAACAGAAGCTCACCCCACAGTGTTGAAAATTATGAACCGTACATACATATATATTTCTCCCTTTTCTCTTTGGAGTCAGCAGACACTGTACCTTTGTGGGGATGTGTTCTGTGCTATTATGTAGGAAGGATATGTCAAAGAAGTGACTTTTCCGTTTTTCTCCGAAGACACTGCAGTTCATGGTGTCTTCCAGGAGCAACCTTCCAACCTGTGCGCCAGTCACCATGAGAGGCCCATCTCCTGCACAAACAAGGTTTCACTCCTGAGGTTGACCAATTTTTCCAGTGGGAAGTTATGCCCATATAAGATGAGCCAGTCTCCCTCTGGGTAACTTGGGACACTGCCATGGAAGGCTTTGAAGACCTTTCTATCTGTATAGTTTTCTATAGCACCTATCACTGTAGTATTTAGCTTACTGTAGTGCCTAAGGAACGAAACATTAAGTTTGACTTGGGGCGATGTGCTCTCAGAAGTTTGTGCTGCAAAGCCAGACAGGCTCTTGTATTCTACATCAATTATAGAATTTTAAAAAGTTTGCCTCTTTATATCTAAGTAGAGAATCACAGTTATAAAGTATACATGCATTTCCATGGCGTTGTCGAAGTCTGATAAGAAGGGGAGCTATTTGTCTTCCTGCCAGTCATAGATGGGTGTAAAAAAGGTACTCTACACAGCTACTGGGATACCTAGAGGCAGTGAAGCGTACAGACAGACAGCAAATCCATGGACTGTTTTAACCAATCAAAAAGGTGATGTTCCAGAGCTAGTAAGCTTTCCAAAATACTTGCCTTTCCCAACCAACATCTCCTTTAGCCTTCCAATGTTTGAACTGCAGCCAGTTGCTCTTCAGTTCATCACAGCCAGGATGCTGGATTGCTGGGAGATGGTGATGTTTGTGTTTGATATGAAAGAGATTAATAGCTAGATATCGTCTGTTTTTTGCTAGATTTTTAGTCAGTGCTGTTTCACAATCTTCTTAATAGGTTCAACAAGACTGGTGAGATGACAGATCCATGAAACTGCACAGGTGAGAGCTTTGGAAGTGGAAGAGTAGGTGTTCATTGTAACTTTATGAGTGTGGCCTGACAGCATGTAATTAAGCCATTGTTGAGTAATCCTGCCAAGTCTCTGTGGTGGGACAGCAGACTATCATGGTTGAATGTATCAAATACTGTGGAGAGGTCCAGTTGTTTGAGTATGGATGCATGGCTTTTGTCCATGGTCATCTATTAGTGCCACCAGCGCCATCTCTGTTCTTGAAAACTGAGTGGGAGGAGTCCAGAATATTGAAAATATCTAGGTGGAGTGGAAGATGTCCCTTTGGATCTTTTCAAAATGCTTTCTCATAAAAGAGTGATTACATAGTGGAGAAGAATGTTGTGTTGAGTGATTATACCTTAAATACTGGCGAGGTAATTACATGATTTAGAGTAAATGATGATAGATATCTCTCATCGAAGCAGATGTTGACAATTTTGCTAGTAAGAGTCTTAGAAGCTTGAATCACCAAGAAGGGCAAAAATCTGAGTCACAGATAATGGCTCAGTTCTCATATAGTGCTTCCATGAGTTCCTGATTTTCTCTGAAAAATACATTGACATATAGTTGAAAAGGGAGGTGCCAGATTCTGAAATTGAGTGGAATAACTCTTCTTGGTTAAGGTGCTGACTCATGATTCAGCAGCTGCTATTATGGAGGAAATAGTGGGGTTGCTGGTTTGGTCAGCAGGCCTAGTGGTCTGGGCCTGCTGCCACAGTCTCTCTTTTCGTCCAGTGTGTCTGGGATCCCTGGATGGGGTTCTACTGGGTCAGCTTCCTTGTCGGTAAACCCCTGGCTCTGCCCATCCCAGAGCTAGGTGTAGGGGATTCTAAGAGGAATAGGGGGACCAGGGTCCTCTGCTCTGTCTGGTCCAGGGCCCTGAAAGTATGACAGCATGGGCTGGCCTATGCTTGGTCCACCTCTAGTTCACCTTCCCTTGGGTCACTTGCTACCCCATCCAATTTCTCAGTTTGGGGTATAGCTGCTGTTTGGTTATAGTCCTTTGCGCCAAACTCCCAGTCTCATAGCTGATGCAGGCAACCCTCTGGTGCCCCTGAACATGATTCTCCCTGCCTCTAGGGTGATATCTTGAAGGAGGAGGAAGAGGAGGAGGAAAGATTCACAGTAAGACCTCCTCAATAAGAGCTCTTTTTCTGCCTTTCTCAGGGAAGTGCTCCTGCTAGAAATGGATTCTCTCCTCCCCCATGCCTGAGTGGCTGGAGCTCTTTTTATACTGCTCCTTTTCCCCAGGAGCATACTCAGCAGTGCCTGAGGGGCGTAGCTTTCCTGGCCCAGTACTGTTTCAGCCTTTTCTCTGCCTCAGTGTGGGGTTTGTAGACCCCCCCATAACAGAGAAGACAAAATTCTTACTTTTTCCATGGAATAGCTGTTAAGTCTGAGAATTCCTTGTGTTTGACTATCTAGATGCTTATGTGATCCTCATCACCAGTAGGATGGGAATGCTAGAACTTATCTACCAGTTTTTCTCCACTGACACAAAATTTTCTTTCTTCCTGATTCTTCTCGGTCAGGCTATTAAGTACCCATGGAGATCTGCGGGGGCAACGAGGAGGATGTGGATGCCAAAATGAGGCAAATGAGTGGTTTCACTGATTTGCTGGATCTTCCATTCCATGGCCTTTTGCTGGGGAGGCATTACCCGTAAAGATGTTTTGGAGTTTGACTGGGTCTATGAGTTTCTGGGGATAGACCATTCTAAATGGTTCTGATCTCAGCCTCAGATGGTGGTCAGTTCAGGTTTGAGGTACAGGGATGTTACTTAAGCCCCCCGCTTTCCAAAAAACACTTCTTACAGTTATTGTGTTACTACTGCAAATCCCTAGAAACAATATTTTATATTTGTAATGTATAAAGTATAACATGCATAATATACTATAATATTTACAGTAATATTTTATAATATAATCTAGTTTTTACTGCCTTATCATTAAGTAATGTTAACATTTTAGTATAAACACAATAAATTCTAATAGAAAAAGCTTTAAGGACTCACCTACTGGCACTTCTAAAATAAAATCTGGTGTTTTGTCATAACCCTTTGCACGAAGCTGTTCTTCAGCTGCATAGAGAACAAATACTATTGTTTATAACACTATTCTATTAACCAGACAGCAGTATAATTAATTTTCTTTTAAATAAGAGTGCAAGAATTACTAATGCAGTCATACATATCTTTCATATGTATGCAATGCTGTCTCAGATTAAATGAACCTTCTTAGCAAACCTGAAGCATGGATATAAAAATGCTTCTTTGTCATCTCTGCATTTTTATGTCTTCATTATAAACATCATTAATTCAAGCTGTCATACAGTACTTTGTAACCGAAAAACTGTTCAAAATAAAGAAATATATTTGCTTATCGAAAGAAGAATCTCTTCACATTAGAATTAACCTGAACAGCTTTTTACTAATGCCACAAATGTACATATTCTATAGTTGCTTTCTTATTTTATATTGAAGTCTGACTAAAGTTATTACAAAACTTTATCTTCCAATTGGAAAGCTATAAAAGGAAAGAGAAGACACAGATTTTTATTTCTCTTGCATTATGTAGAATTTGTCAAATTTTACAGTTCAGTAGTACATACATTTAAAAGAACATTGTCTTCAAGAGTTAAGTCTGTTTGTAATTCTGTATCCTTTGTAAATACCAAAACCTCTTTTAAGCAATATCTGAAGATTTTCAGAACCATGACAGGGAGCAAGCAAGACAAAATTGTGGGGGAAAAAATCAACCCATGCCTTAAAAAGAAAAAAAAAAAACAAAAACACTTCACTACTGTCTAGGTGTTGTCCTTGACTTCTAATGCCATTAGATTGGTATTCCTGAAACACCATTTCTCCATTAGATTTTGGAGTGACCTGGTCATTCAATTCCAGACATGGCTTTCTGTCTTCACCCAACCTCAACTAATTGCACAACCAAGTAACAAGGAAGGCTGTGTGGACTCTTAACATCTACTGGGCTGTTGACATTGTCATGCATCCCATTCGCCTTTCTGCATCACCTTTGATTAAAATTAATGGCCCATTCCCACAATTGGGTAGCTTATTTCCAATCCATTTATCAGCCTAGGACAGTGGTTTCATGGCAAATGTTCAGAACTCTGTTTTAGAACACTTTGTGCATATCCTGAAAGGTCAGCACTTTGAGCTGAAAGAACATTTTAATGACAAGAACAACGTTTAGATTTTTAAGGGTACATTTGTTAAAGGTTGTGAAAAACAGGAGTCTGAAGTTAATTTTTCAGCTGCTGCACTAGAAGTTACAGTAAAACCTCACTAATTTGCACTAAGACTAGGATATCCATTGGGGTAGTTATGAATTAGTGTGTAAGTGAACCAAAAGAAGGGGGAAAATGCACAACTAGATGTACTTCATTCATTTTGACGTGTACTATAAGTGTACTCTAGTACAGGGTCGGCGATCTTTCAGAAGTGGTGAGCCGAGTCTTCATTTATTCACTCTAATTTAAGGTTTCGCGTGCCAGTAATACATTTTAACGTTTTTAGAAGGTCTCTTTCTATAAGTCTTTAACATATAACTAAACTATTATTGTATGTAAAGTAAATAAGGTTTTTAAAATGTTTAAGAAGCTTCATTTAAAATTAAATTAAAATGCAGAGCCCCCCTGGACCGGTGGCTAGGACCCGGGCAGTGTGAGTGCCACTGAAAATCAGCTCGCATGCTGCCTTTGGCATGCATGCCATAGGTTGCCTACCCCTGCTCTAGTATATTGTAAAAATAAGTGTTAGTAATACAGCACCTCACTAGAGTGACATATCAGCTATTAAGCCTTGGTAGGTGTCAGAGAGCAAAAGCTAGTGGTTTTTTTTTTAACCCAGATATAAAATATATGGATGAGAGATGGGCAGATTAACAAAGCTTTACTTTATGTTAATCTCTGAAACCCATTTTGAGTCACACCATAACAACACGATAAATCAATATTCTGAACAATTTCTTCATCTTGATAGGAGTGAGGAATAGGATAACTATTGCCTACTCCTAACTGCTGATTCTAATGTTTGAAAATAGTTAAAAAAGAGGCTCGGATGCTTTGGTTAAACTTCATCTATCTTAAAACCGCAGTATTATTGAACAGATTTGACATTAACCAAAGAGAAAATAATATTAGACTGTATCTTAAGATGTATTTTAAAACTTCATATCTGCACAAAAAATAAAAAAATCCCCATACTAGGCATCAATAAGTTAAACAATAAAAATACCATTTATGTAAATATTTTTGGATGTTTTCTTCATTTTCAAACACAACACAGAATACAAAGTGTACAGTGCTCACTTTACATTTATTTTTTATTATAATATTTGCACGATAAAAATAAAAGATAGTATTTTTCACAATCTAATACAAGTACTGTAGTGCAATATCTTTATCATGAAAGTTGAATTTACAAATGTAGAATTATGTACAAAAATAACTGCATTCAAAAATAAAACAATGTAAAACTTTAAAGCCTACTAGTCCAATCAGTCCTACTTCTTGTTCAGCCAATCGCTCTGAGAAACAAATTTGTTTACATTTAGAGGAGATAATGCTGTCTGCTTCTTGTTTACAATGTCACCTGAAAGTGAGAACAGGTGTTCCCATGGCACTGTTGTAGCCGGCGTCACAAGATATTTATGTGCCAGATGCACTAAAGATTCATATGTTCCTTCATGCTTCAACCACCATTCCAGAGGACGTGTGTCCATGCTGACGATGGGATCTGCTCAATAATGATCCAAAGCAGTATGGACTGATGCATGTTCATTTTTATCATCCCAGTCAGATGCCACCAGCAGAAGGTTGATTTTCTTTTTTGGTGGTTTGGGTTCTGGAGTTTCCGCATCTGAGTGTTGCTCTTTTAAGACTTCTGAAAACATGCTCCACACCTTGTCCCTCTCAGATTTTGGAAGGCACTTCAGATTCTTAAACCTTGGGTCAAGTCCTGTAGTTATCTTTAGAAATCTCACATTGGTACCTTCTTTGTATTTTGTGAAATCTGCAGTGAAAGTGTTCTTAAAATGAACAAATGTGCTGGGTCATCAAATGAGACTGCTAGAACATGAAATATATGGCAGAATGCGGGTAAAACAGAGCAGGAGACATTCAATGCTCTTCCAAGGAGTTCAGTCACAAATTTAATGAACGCATTATTTTTTTAAAATGAGTGTCATCAGCATGAAAGCACATCCTCTGGAATGGTGGCTGAAGCATGAAGGGGCATACGAATGTTTAGCATATCTGGCACATAAATACGTTGCAATGCCTGCTACAAAAGTGACATGTGAACGCCCGTTCTTAAGCGGGCAGCATTACCCCCCATAAATGTAAACAAACTTATTTGTCTTAGCAACTGATCAAATGTGTTTTCATAACATCAAAGTCTAGAACTTGAGACAGACACATGTAATAAATTGAAAGAAAAAAGACAACCACTTAACACATCTTAAACCTTAAGTGAGCTTATATAAATATTTTAAATATATACCATAATTTCCTTTATTTATATCTTTATATACTGATGAGATAATCCCTTCTAGAATTGCTAAAATTTTGTATTTGACAGCACAAATTACATACAGCTTATTTATATTTTTTAAAAGGTAACCTGAAGTCTATCATAGGTCATGATTCAGTAATAATTAAGTCTGATTTGCGTGCTACAGAAGTTTATACAAGGCCACAAAAATGACAATCAAACGAAGGATCCTTTAGTGAGTCATCTAGACCATTCCCTTGTATCATGCCAGGATTGATTTCATTAAACATATTTGTTAGATGAGTGTCAAGTCTAGCCTTGAATTTTTCAGTGAAGGTGATTCCACAAGCTTCCCAGGCAGATTGTTCCTGTACTTAACAGTTCCTACAATTATGAAGAAAAGAAAAGAAGTACTTGTGGCACCTCAGAGACTAACAAATTTATCTGAGCATAAGCTTAAGCATAAATTTGTTAGTCTTTAAGGTGCCACAAGTACTCCTTTTCTTTTTGCAAATACAGACTAACACGGCTGCTACTCTGAAACCTATGATTATGAAGTTTTTCTCATATTTAATTTCATCTTCCCAACTGCAGCTTAAGCCTATTACTACTAGTTCTGCCCTTATTCATTAGTAGGAATAACTGGCCACTGACATTTTCATGACATCTCCTTTTACATATGTAATTAGTTATTCCTGCCCTCAGACATCTTTACTCTAAACTGAAAAAGGTCCATTACTCTAAACTCTCCTCTGTGTCATATTTTCAAATGCTTAATGATTTATTATTCTCTTAAATTTCTCAAATTTGTTCAAGATGTCCAAAATACTAACCTGTGTGTAGTAGGTGTTATACAGTGTGTAATTACAATCCCCTCCCCCCAAAAAGAGGTTAAGTTAAAGAATTTATTGTTAAAAACAACAAAAAACCCTTTAACTGTATATTTAAAAAAAATTTAGGGTATGTGTATACGGGCTCACCCGACCTTAATGGACTCAGGGAAGGAGTGGGAGTCTCTTATGGACATTCCTCGACAGGGATCTGTCCTTGTGCCACGAGAGTGTCCCTTACTCTCATGGGAAGCCCTGCAGAAGAGTCTTTGGGCTTAGACATGGAGGGCTCTGCTTCTTAAGCAGGTGCTTAGAAGGGCACTGTTCATTTGGTTAGGCCAATGTACGGCGGTCTTCTTGGCCTGGATCAGAGAGGGGCTTCATAGCCTTCTCCATTAAGTATTTTCTAAGGCAAAGCTCACAAGCTTTGTGAGTACTCTGTGGAACAGAGTGACAAATGCTGCACTTTGCTGAAATGTGTGTCTTACCCAGACAGCAGTGGCAGCATTGGTGTTCATCACTGATGGAGTAGGATCTAGGGCAGGCAATATAGTTTTTGAAACCCAGAAGTCTGGGCATAGTTTATGACCATGGGGAGGGAGTCCCCGATCCAGGGAAACAAACCACACTAACTACACTAAGACTAACTGAACTAAGCTAAAGAATAACTATTTACAATCTTACAGGTTTTCTGAAAGGCTGAAGCAAGAGAAGACACTGGATTCTGACTCAGACTATGCAGCAGTAAGAAAGAACTGATAGGGCATTGACCTACACTGCTTCTTTTACACTCAGTTGGGAGGACAAGGAGATCTACTGCACACGTATGGGCCAACAAACACTGCTTGTTAATATCTCTGGACTCACGTGCATGTTGAACATACACACCCACATGTGGAGTACATACAGGGACCAACACTCGAAAAAGAACTGTGTATTTTTAAAAAAATTCAGAAACTTGGCAAATTTATCATTAAGTTCTCTGCACCAACTTTAACCTTGCACCATATTCCTGCCCACCATCTTCAGGTGGGAGACCTTCATGAGATGCCACAAAACTCAAGTCTATCCCACTGAGTAATGAATTAATTCCCACTGTTTGGTGTTTAATTGTTCGCTGATATCATCTGTGCCCACCATTCCAGTGGATACACACAGTATAATGGGGAAAAGGGCAGTAGAGAGATGCAATGATCAAATCTCTTCTCTGTATTGGAAAGGTGCCAGGGGATTTGAGGCTTGAAACATGTGTTCTTGGTATCTGCAACCTGCACAAGATACGTGATTTATAGAGGACACCAGCATCCTGCCCGTGCAACAAGCAGGACCCAGATGGATTAAGCAGAAGAGCAGGAGACGCACTGTATGCATCTTGTGACTTGTGGGTACATATGACTTGATGACTGACTGGAGGGAAAATAGTGGGGCAGGAAAAAGCTGGCAGTTGCATGCCTAAGTAAAGCCACACTCAGATGTATGGATCAGTGACCAGTGTGTAGAGTGGACAAGATGAAGGTAAATCTCTGGACTTTATGTGGAGGTCAAAACGACAAACAGGAGAGAATCAGTGTCATTTCAAACCCATAAATAAGGTTAAAATTTTGTCATGGGTATTTTTAGTAAAAGTCAGGGACAGGTCGCAGGCAATAAACAAAAATTAATGGAAGCCCCATGACCTGTCCCTGACTTTTACTAAAAATACAACCGGGGGGGAGGGAGGGAGGAAGGGAGGGCTAACAGTCAGATCCCCGCCGAGGGCTGACCACTGTGCACCTCTCCAGCTCCTTCTTCTGCAGTGGGGGCAGACAGCTTCTCCAGCCCCGCCGCTCTGGCAGGGGCTGAAGCCAAAAAAGTCAGAGGTCCATTAAAGTCACAGAATCCATGACCTCCATGATAAAATCATATCCTTACCCATAAACAATAGAGCATATTAGGTTTGTGGAAGATGTGGGGGAATGTTGTCTCTGATTCATATTTGAAAGGTAAGCTGAGGTGTGTAGTCTCTGGCCTGCTGGAAGAGGACTGGCTGGATATAGGGTCAGGGTATATTGTCTCAACATTAATCCCCTTAATGACATTTTTTGTTTCTTGTTTTTTTAAGCAGAAAACTAGTTTTGTAAGCTCATAACCCAACAATGGCTGAACAGATTAGAACAGTATTTTATAATTTATGTTCATGAGTCACAAGCTCGTTGGTAGAAATGATAACCTCCATGAAGCCCTGACTGTGACCCCCAAAGCGGTAAAAAAAAAAAAAAACAAGTAGGTAAAATGTTGGTTGCAAAAAATTTGACAAAAATTGCCTGTTTCAGCAATCATGAAACTTTTTGACTAATTTTGCCATTATGTAGATATTTGTGATAATGTTTGTGCCTTATGTTCCCTATAGGCAATATGGTCTAACTAACGGAGCACAGGACTGGTGATTAGGAAATCTTAAATTTGTATTTCCACCTCTGCTACTGCCACTTGACACTTCGCACACATATAGCCTTTTACTAGCTATACCCATTTTACAGACAGGAAAAAGAGCTATTTTGTGACTAATTTAGTAGACTGGGAGTCAAGATATGATTCTAATCCCATTTCTGACACGGATTTACTATGTGACTTTGGGCATCTAATGTAACATATTATTTTGTAGGACTGAGGGCTGGCTTATAATAAATGCTGTCTTATATCTTAACTTTGGCATTATTCTAACTCCACAGTGGTTGAAATGACTATATGAATTGCCTCACTTGGTTTGCTTATAGTACTCCTATTAATATAACCAAGAAAATCCCAAGAAAGTATGTGCCTTTTTTGTGATAGCATAGCATTATCCAGTTTATCAATTTAAAATGATCAAGTCCTTCTCTTTAATAATTACTGTCTGGCCAGTAATCCTTTGGCTCTATATTTGCATATAATGATTTAATCTTATTTTACTGATTTCAGTTCATTGTTTAATATGCCAATATTGTGCTGTATTTTAATTATTTCTCAACTGCTCGTGATTTCTTCACCTATTCTACTTATCCATGAATATACACAACCCATATACTCTCCATTTCATCCTTCAAATTGTTAATACAAATACTGGTACTTAATAATATAGGACTCACTTGCCTATTGGTACCGCCAAACAAGTTAAAAAAATCAATATACATTTTTTAAGTCATACAAGAGAAATGTAAAAAAAATGGAAGAGTCACTGAAATGATCGTTTAGTAAAGAGTCTTAAAAAAAAGCAGCTTTATACACAAGTATGAAAAGTAGCACCATCTTGTCTTTTACATAAAACTGGAAACATCTAACATCCTGGAAATACAGTACCCAATATAATCTAAAATAGTATATTTACTCCCCAGTACTTCTTGACTTTGTCAGTTATGAACAACCTTTTTTCCATACCCTGTCTTTAATATCACTTGTAAGATGTTTTTATTTGTTTTTATTATTAATAATTAGTATTACTACTACTACTACAGTAATTACAAGCCAGAGCCAAAAATAGTACTGAGCCTTTCCAGACCCAAACCACTAAGTTCCTAAGTTTGATTTTAAAAACATTGTAAGTTTCATGTTCCACTAGAGCAGTAGTTCCCAAACTGGGGTTCGCGAACCCCTGGGGGTTCGCAAAATGCTACAGGGGGTTCTCGGGGAAAAATTCCCTAATGGTGGAAAGAGCTGTCCCTAGGGACTCCGGGCAGCATGGGGCCAGCAGCCCGGAGCCCCTGGACTTCCAAGAGCTAAGCAGATCAAAGCAAGCATTTCTATCACACTGAGGAGATTTAAACTTAAGACTCCTTATAAGAAATGGAAAGGGAGTTGGATATTTTTTGCTGTTTTTAAAATTAAACAGGCAGCTAATATTGTTTTTAAAATTATTATGATGAACAAGTTTAAACTTTGTTGTAATGTGCATTGTTTGCCTGGGCTGTTCAAGACCTGAATGCTTGTGTAGGAGGAACTCTGAGTTGGCTTCTTAAATACCTTCATGCTGTTTCGCATCTGATACTCCTTGATGAAACATAGGAGCCTTGTCTTATAACAGGCTTATTCAAAGTGATACAAGCTACGAAAGTGAGATCTTGGAAGAGTGTTGCTGTTTTCATAATGTAATAAAAATACTGTAATGATAAATAATAATTAATAATAAATAGTGTGTAATAAGCATGTCATAAAAACAAATTTTATATTTCCAAGATCACTGCTTTTGTAATTTATAATCTGGTAAAGGAGAAAATCCCTGGAAATACGCGGAGGGGGTATTTAGGAGGGGGTTCGCGAGACATAACATTTTAGTGAAAGGGGTTCACAGGTTGTTAAAGTTTGGGAACCACTGCACTAAAGTCACATAACCCACATTTCTTTAATTTCCCTAAGTTTATGTTATATGAAACCATACTACATGGCTTACTAAAATTGATACACTATGTCCTAAGAAATTCCTTTATCTACTATTACTATTCCTTTATCTACTACTAATTGTTATCCTACCACAGAAAGAAACTAAATCTGGCATGACTTGCTTTTGGATAAATCCATAATACTTACTATTTATCAATTAAGCTATTTTCTGTTCCTTTTTGTAAAAGTTAGGACATTATTTGTTCAAAAGAGGTATTAGTTTTAGGTAAAACTAATACATGTGTTGTATTATCTTTCTACATAAGAAATCTCTTTGAAGAATACAACATTTTACTATAGAACTAGGTTGCAGCTGTCTTATTTTGATATAATGTCACCACAGAAGGAATTCCAGATATAAGAAACTATCATAATTTATTATCACGATAAGAGAAATAATTCTTTAAATGCTAACCACTATAATTAATATTACTGTACCATGTTTAATACTTTTTAACAGATAGAAAATTAAATCATCTTCTAATATCTACGTGAACATTTTCCAAAATAAATTCTTAAAATGACTTGAAAGATAGAAAGGTGGAAAGATTTCAGCGCATTAGTTCAAAAATATCAGAAACTGCACTTACAGATAAACAAGTGAACTCTTCTGGCAGTTCTTTAATACATAAAGCATTTTGAAACTAATATTTCTTATCCTTCCTTCTAAGTCTCATATGGCCTAGATTATGGCTAATATCTCATGACACCAAAAGTAATACTGCAGCAGATATTAAAGCATTTTTTTCAGCTACTTATTCCATAAAATATTAATTGCAAGCCTGTGCATGTGCTGTATATATAGGGTATTAGGTAACTGAGTTCCTGCTCAGTTCTAAATCAATAAAAGATAACATGTACAGCATCAACCATTTTTTACTCTTCCTTTACATAATACAGCATGTGTTGAGGTCTCTTTTTTTTCCCCCTTAAGTAAACAGTCACTGAGATCTTTGAAGCTAACACATCATAGGTTAGATACTATAGATTCTTACCTAAGAAAGAGAGATTTTTCTCCAGCAGCATTTCTCGCAGCAGGACTTCATGCTCATGCCCAATAGCACTGATGGATTTAAGTTAAGGAAAAAGTGCTATATGTTTGGAATGAAACTAAATTCAGAACACTGTTACAGCTAGAATATAATGCCCCACATCATCAGGAGTGACCAGTGATTTGTACTTAGTGCTTTTTAAAAACCAAGGCCCTTTATAGTGTGTCAAGTTGGGTACCCAAAAATGGAGGCACCCAAAATCACCAGTTACTTTTGAAAATTTATACTAGTCTTTAAGTAGAAATAAAATAAAAAAAAAAACCACCTCACACAAATGACAAAAGGCAGGTATCATCATAAACAACTTTCTTCAGTATAACCAAGAGTAGTACTTTATCTTGCTTCCATTTTCTTCTCCAAAAGAGCAAAGTGTGAGATTAAAATGAGTGCCTTTATAGCTGAAAATTTTGGGCCTGATCTTTGGCTTCGTACTCAAGACTCTCACTGAAGTCAATGGGAGTTTTGCCTAAGTACATAAACCACAATAAATTGGATAACAATTGAACAATTTAAGATTTTGTTCTTTAAATACTGAAACTTTTTACACTTAAAGATATACTCTGAAACCATCTGGTGTATCTCACTATACCAAAACAGCCTTTTAATTGATTTTCAGTTATATGAAAAACCAGTATTTCTCACAAGATGAAATAAAATATTTCAGTGTAGTATCTCCAATCCTTCTGATTCCATAGACAGCCCGTTGATCTGAATTTGGTATTATCACTAAAAAGTACAAGGTCACAACTTTAGATGTCTCCAGTCTCTTTGCCCGGGGTAAAATCTAGCACTTCAAAGTTCTAGTTGATTGGAAATTTTGTAAAGGAGAATCTGTAAATGAAACTTAAAAACAACTACAATTCATAATTTGTTTAGGATATCTTATACAAAGTGATAAACTGCAGAATTTACCACCATTATAATTAATTACTCTAACTTTTACCAGCACTAACTGCTGAACTGCAAAAAAGCCAATCATAAGGAATCACTTTACATATATACATCATTGTCTCTATCAGTTGAAAGCATGTACTACATTAAACTATACTGGCAGTGACAGAACCAAAAAAGGAAAATGAATGATGGCAAAAATATAAGACAAATACTGCAAACAGAATTGATAATGCACCATAAGCAGAAACACTTAGACTTAGTCTATAATAATACCTATTATTGATGAATAGCAGTGACCATGGGGCAAAACTTTTAAATAACCTCACAAGCCATTTTCTGCTCATGCAATCCAACAGCCTAGTTTCCCGTAAGCATCTGAACTATTACTGAAAAATAGCCTCCTGGCATTTACAAAGAGGTAGACTTCATACTTTAGTCCATGCATATATAATTAGATAGTTATATTTAAAATCAATATGCAATCCTTCAGAAGACATTATGCTTTTAAAACCTTAACTTTAAATTGATTTTTAACTATTTCATGTGCCTTAAAATTAGCATCTAATTCAGCAACATACACTCTCAGATAATGCATTCACACAGCTAAATATCACCAAACTTTACTGTAACAATCTTCAGTTGACAAACTTTTTATGTTTCCTAATAATGCCATCATTTTTTGTGCAAGCTGATTTGAAATGCGGGGGGGGGGGGGGGGGGGGAACACACTACAGATTACAGAAAAATGCACTATTTCTTAACAATTTAATATAAAGCAGAGATGTGCAGTATAATGCACCATTTTTATAAAATAAAGTTAGTTTTTACAGCTCAGAAGCATCTATTCAGATTCTTCATAAAAAGAATACAACCTCATGTACCTAATTTAACAGACCTTATGATTAATGATCCTTTAAAAGATAGGATGATGTTTAATGAATACACCTATGTATAACTGTACATAATGTTACAGGGAACCTCAAAGAATATACCATACAAATAGAATTTGGCCCAAACATGCTTTCATTAAAGTTAATGGGAGCAGGATTGGGCCCTTACGATATACCATACAAAGTAAATCTGAGGAAAAAAGTGGCAGGAAATGAGGCAATTTTTTTTCAAGAAATGCAAACACTATGACTGCAAAGTGTATTGGGGGTGTAAGAAGAAATATCTCCTTTAATACGTATGAACAGTGAATACATTTTTTCTCCATGTTTAACTGCTGGGAACCATTGTGGCTCCCCTTCCCTCCTAATACAGGGTGAAATTCTCACCTCCTCCAAAACCTTATTGAAATTTGTACAGAGAACTCTCTAGGACTAAGGGGAGGAAATCCACTCACCATCCTGCAGACTGGATACAAGGCCACAAACTGAAGGTTTCTCTTCCAACCATGGGCTGAAATAGATCAGCAACCCTTTATGCCCAATAAAGTGCTTTTGGGCCAGTGAATCTGCACAAGAGTGGCGCCTTCCAAATACAATCCTTCATCCTCATCTATTCAGGCCTGTATAGAATCCCCAGTCTGCTGCAACCACTGAGAGCTGACTCTTCCTCCACAGTACTCTGCTCATTGTGGAGATACCTCTGACACTCTCTCCCACTTTCAAAAATAGTTTTATTTCCTATGCCTTATGCCCTACTTTCCTTGAAGAAGAGGAGAAAAGAGCTGCACGGGAATGTCAGATACAGCATTTAAAATTTAAATCAGAACTTGAAAAGCACTTCAAAAAATCCAAAGGAAACATCAAATTAGTTAAGAATATTGCAATACTGGACAGTGTCTATGGCACTTTAATGGCTTTATATGAATCACAATATGATTTCATCTCACCAAAAACAAGAGGGTTTCAAATAAGCATATGTATGTACAGCCTCTGAACTCATAACTTCCCTTGGCCTATCTGATTTTAGTTAAACGGCATAAGAGAAAGGACTGCAGTGACCCTCTACTTGATTGAATATAAAATAGAGGAGTATGAAATGTGTTTTGTGAAGCGGAACTTTATGTCAGGTTAAAGCTAGACATATCTCCTCCACAGAGTCTAAGCTCGTCAATTGTGCACCTAAAATTTTATGGGAAAGGATACTGTTTGATGCAGTCCACCAGTGGTCCATAACAACAGTCATTCACAGTACACTGCAGACAAATAAGAGTAGTAGTATAGTGATGGTCAATTACAAATCTATTATAGTTAAACAGTATGCTAAAAACAGTAATTACTTTGCCTCAAAAAGGTTATCAAAGGCTGTTCGGATATAATCACAGAAAACAAAAATTGCATGCTTTTTATTCACTATAAAAGCAAGCTATTAAAAAGTGAAATGATCTTCTCACAAATATTGCATTGCCATTTATGGTGCACCCTGACCTTAGTGATAGTTTATGATGACAGTAATTAAATGAGGTTTAAAATCCTTTACTCTGCTCGACAGATAACAGCATTGCCACTGAAAAAAGATGGCTGTGATTAATACCTGATAGACCTGATTTGCTAGAACTCCATCTGGAATCTGAGAAGGGTCCCGCAGCATACTATTTATAAGAGTCTTGGAGGCTATGGAAGAAAAAGAAAATTGTTAGCTCAGTATGAACATATCATTAACCAGTTGTCAAAAAAAGTGAAACATACTTTTTAAAAGGAAAATGTTGGCTACACTGACAAAACAAGGTTACTTACCTGTAACTGAAGATTCTTCAAGATGTGTGGTCCCTATCTGTATGCCATTGAAGATTATGCGCATATGCTATGCGCCCGGAGCTGGAGCTTTTGAAAGTAGTACTGTTTGGGGGTCCACGCATGTGCCCTGTGCTGCCTCGTGGTCTCGCGCAAGGCCATAAAGGGTGTGGCCACCAGCGTCTACAGTTCCTTCTCTACTGCAGAGCTGTTGAATCCGTAGCAGAGGGGAAGGAGGGTGGGTTTGGAATAAAGATTGGGACCACACATCTCGAAGAACCTTCAGTTACAGGTTAGTAACCTCATTTTCTTCCCTATTGTATTCTACTGAGGTTGATTAACAAGCAGTACTTATGTGGGAGGATAGCGCAAGGAGATTATGGAATGGAGGATTGCTGCTCTGAACGAATTATTTTTCACAGAATCATGCACTAGAGCATGGTGTGTACGGAACTCGACATGGCCACCTTGAATATGTCTGTGAAGGACACCTGTGGAGTGCAGCTCTAGTTGATGCTTGAGCTCTAGTGGAATGGGCCCTTCACAAGGGTATGGTTCTGGTAATTGATAGCAGTGCATAATGCACCCTGAAACTCACTTGGAGATTCTCTGGGTGGAAATGGCTTGCCTTTTCATTCTCTCCGCTATAGCAATGAAAAGACAAGGAAATTTCAAAAAGGGCTTTGTCCGCTCAAGGTAAAAAGTCAATGCCCTTCAAACATCTAATGAGTGAGGCATGAGGATTGGGGAAGAAGGTAGGTAAACGTATGGGTTGATTGAGGTGGAATAAGCTTTCGTGGGTTAAAAAACATGCATCTGAAGAAATCTCTACGCATCTGAAGAAGTGGGTTTTTTACCCACGAAAGCTTATGCCCAAATAAATCTGTAAGTCTTTAAGGTGCCACCGGACTCCTCGCTGTTTTTGTGGATACAGACTAACACGGCTACCCCTCTGATACTTGGTGCCAGGCTTATGTGCATGCTTCCTTGGTTAACGGCTAGGCTCTGGTGTGGGGTCCTTAGCACTGGTACCAGCAGAGCCTGACTGAGGTTCCACAGCAGGGGAGCTCTTTGACTGTTCAGGCTGATGTATGGGGATGGGAGGGAGGGTTCCCCAGCCAGGATCCAATGCCAATCCCATGGCAATCTCCATAAGTTGTTTCCTGAAAGGGAGAGTCCAGTTCTCCTGAGTATGGGCAGGAAAGGATGTGAAATGGGTGCGATGTGGGCTTCCCCCAAGCAGTACAAGCAACACTGGTGTTTATCGCTGATGGAAAACGAGTGAGGGCAGGAGGTACAGGTTTTGAACCTCAGCAACTCTGGCATATACTGGAGGTGGGGAGGGGTTTAAAGTTTGGCAGGAAACACTGCCGAAGCGGTGTCCCAAGTCCTAACTCAGGTACGAAGGGAAGAATCAAAAAACAAAAACAGAACAAATAAGAAATCTAAACTCTGAACAGCACTAAAGATAGTTTTGGGAAGTGCATCACAAGGACATTAGAAGTAGAAGCTCTGACTTGGACTATGTGGCGGTGAGAAGGAACTGGAGACGCTGGTGGCCCGCCGTGCCCTTTATCACCTTGGGCAAGACCACAAGGTGGCACAGGGTGCATTCTCAGACCGCCAAAGAGTACTACTTTCAAAAGCTCTGGGTGCATGTGCATGACCTTCAGTGGAATACAACAGAGACAATCATTCGAAGAACTCTTGATTACACAACAAGCAGTTGCAAGTATATTCCCCTCCATTTGCTAGTCACTTATCCATTCACATATGATCGAACTCTGATAATCTCAGAACCACAAAGGTATGTTATAAACACAGGGCCAAATTCTGCCTTCAGTTACACTTATGCAACCCCGTGCTCAAAAGCATTATGCACAGGAATATTTCCTAGAAAAACAGCTTAGATTTTTTAAAAGTATGAGGTTAGGATTAGAGGAGAAAGATACGCAGAGCTTCAAAAAGGTGTTAAATACATTAAAGATGTTGTCTGAACAGTTTTAGTGGTAGTTAGGGACCTGAAGATTCCACTTTGGCAGTTTTCAGGTTTTTGCTGCATTTGTTCAGCATCAGCACACTTATTTGCTTTTACCTAAAAATATGCTATTCTAAATTCAGAAACAATAAATGAATAAATAAAGTCTCCCAAGCACTCTTCTTAGTCTTTTGTTATTTTTTCATACTGTAATTTTAATCTTGTTGAACAAATGGGATTTTCAATGGCCAGTATCAGGAAACACATTTAATTTTTTTTTTCCATGTTTAAATATAGTCTCTGTAAAAGTCCAGCAGCCATTTCTCTTTGGACTCTTAATCTGGGCACTTTTGCATAATAATTAATAATATGAATCAAAAGATTTTGATCTAGAATGCTCCTGTTTCAAATACCCAGACACTGGTTTTGCTTCTCAGCAAAACAGAATTTATAATATAGTAGCAGAAATATTTAGAATCCCTTATTAGCCCCAAGTTAAAAAAAACCCAACAACTCTGAGAAAATGCTGTTTACACTTAGTTGGTTATATTATATGTGAACCATAAGATAACTGAGAGAACATGTTATGTACAATTAAATAGATTTATGAAATTAACTACATAGAAACATGTAAGTTAAATATTGTATCCCCAGAATATATTTCTCAGCCACCCTTATATGTAACACTGCAAAGATAAATAATAGAAATCATTTTAAAATGTTACATCAACAATATAGACTTCAGGTTTCAGAGTGGTAGCCATGTTAGTCTGTATGAGAAAAAAAACCGAGTACTTGTGGCACCTTAGAGACTAACAAATTTATTTGGGCATAAGCTTTCGTGGGCTAAAACCCACTTCATCGGATACATGCAGTGGAAAATACAATAGGAAGATATATATACACAGAGAACATGAAAAAAAATGGGGGTTGCCATACTAACTGTAACAAGACTAATCAATCAAGGTGGGCTATTATCAGCAGGAGAAAAAAAACTTTTGTAGTGATAATCAAGGATGGCCCATTTCAAACAGTTGACAAGAAGGTGTGAGTAACAGTAGGGGAAAAATTTGCATGGGGAAATAGTTTTTACTTTGTGTAATGACCCATCCACTCCTGGTCTTTATTCAAGCCTAATTTAATAGTGTCCAGTTTGCAAATTAATTCCAATTCTGCAGTTTCTCGCTGGAGTCTGTTTTTGAAGTTTTTTTTTGTTGGAGAATTGTGACTTTTAGGTCTGAAACTGAGTGACCAGGGAGGTTGAAGTGTTCTCTGACTGGTTTTTGAATATAGACTTCAGTTTGTCTTCTGCATTTTTCCTTTTCAGATAAAGAATAGTATCAATTAAGTAGACAGACTTTTAAAAACAGTAAGGGTAACAGAAAAAGTTGGAGTGTATTCATACCTTGATCATGATTCTGTATATATTACAAAATGGTATATAATTTAAGAGAAAATGTGGGAGAAAGGATAGGCCAGAGGATTGATAACATGGGATTTCAATCAGGTATAAACCAGGCCACTAGCTGAACATCAGACACAGGTCAGTAGTGGTTGAAAGTTACTACCTGAAGATTCTTCAAATAATCATGAGTTGGTAGTTACAGGTCAGTTTCTTGTAGAAATGCATCCACAGTACAAAAACTGCCATGCTTGGCATTAGGGTTGCCAACTTTCTACTTGCACAAAACCGAACACCCTTCCCCGACCCCTCCTCCAAGGCCCTGCCCCACCCCTTCTCCAAGGCCCTGCCCCTGCTCACTCCATCCCCCCTCCCTCTGTTGTGCACTCTCCCCACCCTCACTCACTTGCTCATTTTCACCTGAGGTGCAGGCTCTGGGGTGGGGCCAGAAATGAGATGTTCAGGGTGCAGGATGGGGCTCCGGACTGAGGCAGTGGGTCAGGATGCGAGAGGGGGTGAGGGCTCTGGGGTGGAGCCAGGGATAAGGGGATTGGGGTGCAGATGGGGGCTCCAGGCTGAGGGGACAGAGCCAAGGAGTCTGGAGTATGGGAAGGGGCTCCAGGCTGAGGCATGGGGTTGGGATGTGGAAGGAGGTACGGGCTCTGGGCTGGGGGTGTGGGTTCCAGGGTGAGGCAGGGGGTTGGAGTGCAGGGGGTGTGTGAGGGCTCTGGCTGTGGGGCTGGGGATGAAGGATGTGGGGTGCAGGAGGGTACTCCAGGCTGGGACCGAGGGGTTTGGAGGGCGGGAGGGGTCAGGGTGCAGGTTCCGGGAGGCGCTTACCTCAAGCAGCTTCCGGAGGTGCCAGCCACTGAGAGCTGCGGAACCAGCGCTTGGGGCGGGGGCAGCGTGCAGAGCCCCCTGCCTGCCCCAAACACAGGAGTTGGAGGGGGGACATGCAGCTGTTTCCGGGAGCCGCATGGAGCCACGGCAGCCAGGTAGCCTGCTTTAGCCCCACTGCGCTGCCGACCGGACTTTTAACGGTCTTGTCAGCATTGCTGACCGTACCCGCCAGGGTCCTTTTTCAACCAGGCATTCTGATCGAAAACCGGACAACAGGCAACCCTATTCAGCATCCTTGTTGGTAATTTAACAAGAAAGGCCGGTTACTGAATGGGACTGGAAGCTGAACTATTTTATTACAACGAAGAACAGATACAAATTTAGGCACATTGAAACACATTGTCAGAAGGGCTTGGGATGGTCCTGTGGTTAGAACACTGGACTAACACCTGATCTACACTAAACATTTTTACCACCATAACTATGTCAGTCAGGAGTAGAAAAAAAAGTCATATTACTACCCAACAAACATAGCTGTGCCAACAGGAGTCCAAGTGTAGATGTAATTATATCAGCCAAAAAGTCCATTTGCCAGTATAGCTTATTCCTTTTGGGAAACTGGTATAAAATATGACAAAAGAACTCTTTTGCCATTATAAGCTGCATCTCCACAAATGGAGTTTGCCAGTATAGCTCTAATAGCATATCTCATCAGCAAACTCTTTCTAGTGGAGACAAGGCCTGAGATTTAGGAGGTTCCCTGCTCTGCCGTAAATTTCCTTTTGGGCAAGTCACTTTATCTCTCGGTGCCTCAGTTCTCCTTTAAAGAGAGGATTTTTCTCCTATTCTTTGTCTCTCTCATCATGCACCATTGAAGCTTTGGCTACATACACATATTTGTATTTTATCCACCACTGTCTGTCCCTGGTATCCCAAAGTTTAAGGTTCACACCTAAATTCATCTTACAAAGTTCTGTTCTCTCTCATGACTTATTTCCCACTTTTTGAAGAGAGTGGAAAGAAATGGAACATTGAGAGCATTAAGCATTCAATCTGTGAGTAAAATAATTTGTTTAAAAAAACCCTTCTGTTTTTATACAGTCTTAGAATTGGAATGGAGAAAGTATATGAAAAACTGAACTAGAAGCAGAGGTGATGTAACAATTTTTATAGTGGGGGTGCTGAGAGCCATTGAACCAAAACTGTAAACCATAGAATATCAGGGTTGGAAGGGACCTCAGGATGTCATCTAGTCCAACCCCCTGCTCAAAGCAGGGCCAATCCCCAATTTTTGCCCCAGATCCCTAAATGGCCCCCTCAAGGATTGAACTCACAACCCTGGGGTTAGCAGGCCAATGCTCAAACCACTGAGATATCCTTCCCCCCTGTATATAATGGAAATACCACCATTAGTTCTAGCACCTATGACTAGAAGCCTTCTAGAATGCATGGGATATAAATATCCCATTTCCCTTCCTCTCAGTGTACATGGTGGGTCAGTGGTGCTGCCATTTCCTCTTCAACTCATGGCTCCACTTATGTAAATCTCCCTTTCCTTTCCCTTGTGATCCAAAGAAGCCCTGACCCCTTTTCTTCCAGCTGGACAGGCAAAGACTCACCACATTCACTTGTAGTGACAGAAAGGTGCATTTGCACAAAATGTAAGACCGAAAGAGGCAAGAGTTGGGCAATAACACTTGTTAGTGATGTGGTGGTACTTAATGCAAAGCAAAACTTCAAAAATTAACAATATTTAGCATTGAAGAATGAGCAGTCAGAGGGAATGTGAAGTATTCAGAATTATGAAAGGCATGTGTGAAAAACATTCTCCTTTCTATCTTGTCCCATGACCCCACCCCCCAAAAAAAGCTTACAAAATTAAATGAATGGCTAGCATTTAGAAAAAATAAAAGTAAACATTTCTTGATCAACCAATTGAATTCATTGCTTCAGAATACCATCCAATCAAACATCAAGACTGGATTTAGGAGAGCATTGAATTATTTCATGATCAACAGCTCTGTTTGTAGTTATGCATCTCAAGATATGGGTGCTTGCATTTCCTGCTTCAGTAAACTGATCACTACAAGGGACAAGGAAGATTTCAGTTTCACCCCATTGCACAGTTCGCAATGTTTATTATGGGTTTTTTACCTTTGCTTGAAGCATCAAGTATTGGCCACTGCTGAATGCAAGATATCAAAGAAACAAAATTTGGCAAAACTGTGTTTCTATAATCACATTCTATGCACTAATGAGTAAGAGCATATTTGTCAAAATTGCTTTTTCATTTAAACAATTTTCTGAAGTAACTAAAATGAAAGTGTAAACTGATACTAGGTTACAAAAATGTAATGTTAGTCAAATACAATAAAATGCCAAGTTTTACTGTAGTAAAATATCTCCAGTAAGGTATGTTTAGTTTTTGGAAAATACTTCCAAAAGCTGAGCCCAAGTGCAAGTTATGGCTCTTCTTACACAACTTTTGCCAAATTTACCTGGGGAAAACTACATTAGCAACTTTCAAGTGAAATAAAGCCGTATACTGTCAAGTCATTTTCTCATACTTTGGTTTCATTTGCTTACCTTTTAATATTTACAGAAAGACTTTGCCAAACTTCAAAATATCACACATTATTATAATGTGAATGAGACGTGCACACATATACACATGAGCTTTAAAGCCAGACTGAATAAACTGTACTAAGTCATGTATTTCCTCCATTTTTTGGAAAAAAATTTTGATGCACAATAATTCCTTTTTTTTTGGTATTCAAAATAACGTTGGAACTGATTCTGGTCTCATTTACACCAGTGTAATACTGGAGTAACTGTTGAATTCGGTGACGCTATTCTGGTTTCACATTGGTGTAAAAAACACCAAAATCTGGCCCTCAATCTTTAATAGAAAAGTAACTTTTCTCCTTATCGCTGTATTGACATTTAATATGCAAGTTTCTGCTCATCTAAAAATAACTACTTATGCATTGTACAGTATACTGCATAATTAAAAGCAGTATATTTCTACTTTATGTGGAATTTAATTTCATTATGAATTCTTTATGTAATGAGACAGGTTTGATACACTCCTTTAATTGCAATTAATCTTTCAAAAAGTCTGCTTGAACAATGGTAGCGCACCAAAAAGCCAACAGGATATGGGTTTAGAAACTGATTCAGAATGGAAGCTTCAGGGTTTTATAGAGATTAAGTGTTTTGTGGGAGCAGTTTGATTAGTCTTTATTTTCAAAGTTACCAGCAATTCTGTTCCTGCATGGATCACCTTCTAATGCCCCAACAATAAAGGGTCACTGATAAGTGTTTCAAAGAAGACTGGCAATATACTGTCCTTGCTTATGATAATGTACTACTGTTAACAACGGTCAAATAGAATTAATTGTTTGCATACAATAAAGAGAGGTGAAATGTAAAATAAATTTAAAAATTGAAGAAATTACTACTATGGTATTGCAATTAAGTGAAAACTAAAGTAATTATT
>NC_134239.1:76688010-76703010 GCF_965152275.1 Natator depressus
TACAGAGATCTCTATATTTTCTAAGTGAAAACAACAAGACAGGAAAAGTTACTTTGCTAATTTATATACTGCTTTTTCACACTATGTCACTCGGCAGTTGAGAATATCATAAAATTACACATAACTAGGTAATGCGGTTTTGTAAGTCACCATGCCAGCTGGTGTAACAATGTGTGATATATATACAAGTGTATGACCTATATTTTGCTTGTATGCAGCATTACAGAAAAAATAAATCTGGAAACTAGTTATTAACAAAAGCAAAGTCCTCATCACTGCTGTTAAGCAGGGTATTGTATTAAATCAAAATCTGGACAAGTTCAGACTATTATGAAATAGTACAAAGTCCAGTTCTGGAGAGGGAAGAGGGAAAGGAAAAGAATGTACTTTATTTTGATATGCTGACATTGTACAGATTTGGTATGCCAGCAGCAAGCTGATATTTTAAAATATTTTAATCTTTTACCTAAATCAAGTGAAATCCCACCAAAATGTTTATGTTACTGTGATTGCTACCACAAGTTCAACGATAGACAGCTGACACTGAAAAGATTAAGTATAAATTTTTCCCTAAATATAACACATATCATCTAGCATAAGATATATAACAATAAAAGAAGTTGAAACTGCTCTGAATTATGTTTTAGAAATAAGGAACTGAAGATTTGCCTACTGTGAAAGCCTGATAAAAAGGTATAGATAGGTCATTAAAGTGGCTGATTTAGGAAAAGCCTGCATTAACAATAAATCCTCTTAAATCATTGTCAGATACGAACAAAAATCCTCTGATCTAAATATTAATAATCATGCTAAAGGAATAAAACCATGAAATTATCAAATATGTTGTGTAACAGTTTATATTCAGGGTAAAAATATTAATTCACAAATGTTGCTTTTTAATAAAGGTACACAAAAGAATTTTAAATAAAATTTTGCTTCCAATTTTCTTCCTAGCCTACTGGTTAAATATGGTCTCCTACCTCCAACTGGAAGGGCAGGGAAGCAACTCCAGCCAGAAAGCATCACAGATGCCAGCATTGCTCCAAGGATCAGGCAATAGATGAATGGTTTTGTGAGCCATGTAGACAAGCATCCCTTTATCCTAGAGAACAAAATCTGTTTTCCACAGTGCACCCAGACTCTACCAGCAAAGAATGTGGACACTAAAGTGCACTGAATCTACTGCTACCAAACAGTAGTGTATCATGCTGCTGCCACCGCACTAAGCTAGATAAATGAAGCAGTAAGTTCATTTGCAACAAAATTATACATTTAAAAACATTCTACTGCATTTTATAAACTAATAGGATATCCAAAGGCAAGGTTGTTTTAAAAACTGACAACTTTTTTTTGCAGCACTATACACATTGCTGTAACCTCTGGCATGGGTAATTACATATCGTGAGAACACCGTACACATCTTCAATAGATTGGTATACGGATTTTCCCATTAATACAAAATCTCTCTTAAAAGTTGTGGGTAACATTTACTTTTTCATTTGTGCAACTCACGGTCCTGGGAAATTATAATCAGTTACAACATACAGAGCTTTGGAAGACAATAAATGTTAATGCTGTATGTATTTTTAGATGAGGTGCTAAGGGATCTTGGGAATTACAGACCATAAACCTTACTCCAAACACGTGATAAATTGGTTGAAGTGATAATTAAAAACAGACCTAAAAAATCTTAATTGACCATGATAGCATAAGGACTGAAGCAAAGAAATGTTGTGCAATCACTAGTCTACAGTAATTCTTTGAAGATCAATAAAATAGTGGATAAAAGAAAAGAATAATATAATTGGACTTTCAAAGGGCCTTTGATAAAGTCCCTCAGAAGAAGGTATTATGGAAACTGAAGTGGCCATGGAGTGAGAGGCAAAGTACTGTCGTGGATTAGAAACTGGCTATGAGTAGAATATATGGCGAGGTTTCATCATGGGAAAAGTTTAACGTGAGGTGCCATATTGTGCTGTAGTACGAACAGTTTAAGGTCTTTCTTAATGACCCAGAAAACAGAGGGCATAGTGAGTAGGAAAAATGTTCAGAGTTACAAAATTAGGTAGTGATCTTGCAGCTGCATCTGAGTACTCAGTATTCAAAAAGCCAAAATTTCCTGTAAAATGAAAATTCTGATGAAAGTTAATTAGTGTTTAAATGTTTTGTTTTTACTTTAATACATTATATATATGTTAAAATATTTTATATAATATAAAAATAATGTAAAATCTGAAACAAAATGTTTCAACTTTTCCCACAAAACCAAAACATTTCAAATTTTTCCCATAAAAAAATTTGTCACAATCAATACATTCCTGAAAAAACATGTTGATTTTGCTGAAACTGTTTTTCTAAAACAGAAAACTCCTGTAAAAAAAAATGTTGACCAGCTCTAGTTAAGATGATTAAAGAATGGGATGGAAACCACCACCCAAAACATTGGCATGCCCTCACCCAGAGCACTGTGTTGAGTTCTGGTCATCATATCTCAAAAAAGGGTATAGCAGAAATAGAGGGCGTTCAGAGACTGGAAACAAGAATTGTTGGTAGCCTGAAAATATTTTTAAATCAGAAGAAATTAATAATACTGGGTGCGTTTATTTTGGAGGAAACAAATAGGAAAGGACTCCTTAGAGATAAAAGGATGACTGGTATAGAAATTATTCATTGTCTCAATAAAATAACAAATGGGCATTCAAATAAATTTAATTTAATTTAAAGCTCATAAATAGGCTTTTGCATACAATGTACAATTAGTCTCAAACTCAACTCAAGATATCAAGGCCAAGTGCGTAGCAGGATTAAAAAAAAGACTGGTTATTTATATAGTTATCAACATAAGAGCAAAAAATAATATGGATTAAGAAAAAAAGGAACAGTTTTGGAAAGGATATAAATCCTTATGTTTCAGTGAATAAGACAACCCTTAAGTATCTGGTTTGGGGGGTGGGGGGGTAATCTGTGTGGGCAAGTTATTCCATAACTGTCTACTGCAGGGTTTCCTGCATTCACTTTCCTCTGAAGCGGCTGGTATTGGCTACTGTCAGACACTGACAGTACACTGAATTATGAAAGAAAGATAAGACAGCTAGACCTAGATTCACAAGAGGGATTTACAGGCCTAATAGGGTTGCAAACCCTCCAGGATTGTCCTGGAGTCTCTAGGCATTAAAGATTATGTCTTGTGATGAAACCTTCAGGAATACACCAACCCAAGGCCCTAACTGCCACTTTAGGTGGCAAAGTCCAACATTTGAGCACCACTGGCATTCACAAAACCACCACTCAACAGCTGCTCAAGCCTGTGGACACCTAAGTTTCCACTGGTAAAGCCCCCTAGGTACCTAAATTTGTGCTGCTGAGCATGCAGCTGCCTATATCTAGCTGCCTAAGTCCATATGCCACCCACCAGCTTGGTGCCTCTCTCACCTGTAGGGGCCACTTCGATGAACATGCTCAGAGGTTGTCTAAAAGCACACCTACCAAATAGGGCCCTCAGAAAATGATGTTATTGTGCTTATGCTCCCCTTTTACTCTACTAGTTCAGTGGTTAAGGAACTGACCTATAACATGGGAGACCCAAGTTCAAATTCTTACCTTGCTTGATGAAGAGAGAGGTCTTGAATTTAGGTCTTTCACTTCTGTGATGAGTGCCCTAACTACTGGGCTATTGGGTGTTCTGGGGGTGGGTCAAGATGGAGCTGTTCCACATTGTGCAGAAATACTGAAATATTCACTGGAGCAGGGACTGGAAGCTGGGTTTCCCAGGTGAGTGTGCTAACCACTAGGCTACAGCATCACTCCCTCTCTTTGACTCAATGATATTTAAGTATTTTATCCGACTCCATTTTTCTTGAGAGTGAGCTAACCTGCTAAGGAGAGGTATCATGGCTGTGAATCCTGAATACAGTAAGTGCTTCACTCCAACCCAGAATTTGAGGGGCGGTGCTCAGGCAACACTCCTCTTCTCAGCCTTTCCTTCTGGATATTTAGGCAACTACCTGCTCAGCTTGATGACTTCTGTGAATCCCCTTTTCAGGTGCCTAACTCTCCCCTCTGCATTGTATAGGAAACCTGGTAACCTACTTCAGGGTTGTGAATTCTACTAGTTACCAGGCTGCCTAAAGTTAGATGCTGCAATGCTCGGCCCTGCAATGTTTGGCCCTGCAGCACCCGAGTCCTCCTCACGAATCTAGTCCCTAATATGATATGACTGCTGCTTATCATGCAGACCAATATTGTTTCCTTATGCTTCCCCTTTCTGTTTGTTATGTCCATCTGTTGTCTCTCATCTTAGACTGAACTCTCTTTAGGTCAAGGACCATCTTGTATTTATACTGTGCCTAGTACAATAAGGCCCTGATCCATGGCTGTGGCCTCTAGGCACCATCATAATTCGAATAAAACAAACAAAAAAAATAATAAACCACTAACTGTTCCTGTATGGAGATTCCGACATTAAGAAATGTTATATTACTTTAATGAGGGCAAAGAATCACTGCAAAAGCAAGGGGGTGATGATGAGACAATAAGAGCAAACATTTTTCCAAAGACCTGTTCTGGCCCCTAGTTAGGGAACCATATCCAATATTGTTTTTTACTATTTTTTTTACAGTAATTGAAGTAAATTTGATTATACATGGTCAGGTATTCCCATCACATTAAAAAAAAAATCATGTGAGGGGGACAAACTTGGCTGGATAGTCTCCATGTTCTCTTTGAAGAGGTACCTCTGCATCCTCTCTCTGACTGAGGAGAGAGGTTTTAGACTGAACATTCAAATAGTTGGAGATAAGGTAAATTGGTGGGAGAGGAAATCGCTACCTTATACCAATTAAAATACCACCTATGGTGACTTCAGTGAATCTCTACTCAACATTAGTTACACAGTGTAAGGTAGGTCTGTCTCTAGTCAAGAGGCCAAGAATTGAGTCATCAATGGAACAAAATGCACCTTATCTGGACGGTGGATAAACATTACACTTTGTTTTCTAATGGTACCAACACTATAATTCATAAATGAAAGTATTTGCTCAAAACTATGACTCAGTTAAAAGAAAAGAAAATCCTATTTGCCATAATCCATTTATTAAATATGTTTTGAACATCTCCATCACAAATTAAGGTCAAAATGGAATTCCTATATTCCCCACCTATGACGTAGTATTAATTTTATTGATCTTCTGTACAATTTGTGGGAGTACCCAATCAATATTTTGACAGCTTTATCATAAAGTAATAGACTTCCTTTTACATAATTACAGTTACCACATTCAATTTCACCCTTCCATGAGATTCTTTCCTAGATACTACTTTGTCAGCCCTAGATCCCATTAGTTTCTTTTTATAGCTCCATACGCACAATGCATTTTAAGTGTTGCACCTAGTTAGGTATAAACAATAATAATTTTAAAGCTCATCAGTAAGAATGTAAATGTTAACCATTAATATATTAAAGCTTTTTCTATGTAGACATAACTGTGGTGTTTTAAGCCTTCCTGCTGTAGAATTAATTCTACAAGTGATTAAAACCAATTTTGGGAAAACAAAGAGAATTTTGTTACAATTTGCAAATTTATTTGAAGAATATGCTATGGATATCATTAATATGTTAGAAGGAACTATAAACTGTCTAATTGTAGACTATTTTAGAATTGCAGTAAGCCGGTAAACAGACACGAGTGGCTAGCACTGCATGGTCCACATGGTCTTCCTGATTATGAAGGAATTTCCCAGAGCAGTATCAAGTAAGCTGTACACTTGTTGCCAGGGGCTCAGTGTGATATCCAGCTGATGAGTTTTTTATTCAAAAATGCAAAATTTACTTTTAAAAGCATGTACTCATGCTATTTTGTGTAGAGATTTCAAAGCCTTGAGCTCTTTCCTCAAATGTGCGCTGGGATTGGACACTAGATTGCGGTCCGAAGCCCACAATGAAAGCTATATCCTTTTTAAGGGTCCAGAGACTCTGGTAATGTCCGACTCAACTTAAGGCCTTCTCTAATTTTCAATGCCCGCTTATTTACAATGTCACATGAAAGTGAGAAGCGGGCAGCATTACCTCCCATAATTGTAAACAAACCTGTTTGTCTTTGCGATTGGCTGAACAAGAAGTAGGACTGGGTTTCACAGTGTTTTGTTTTTGAGTGCAGTCATGGGAAAAAAAATTCTACATTTGTAAGTTGCACTTTCACGATAAAGAGACTGCACTACAGTACTTGTATAAGGTGAACTGAAAAACACTACTTATTTTGTTTATCTTTTTTACAGTGCAAATATTTGTAATCAAAAATAATATAAAGTGAGCACTGTACACTTTGTATTCTGTTGTAATTTAAAATCAATATATTTGAAAATGTAGAAAACATCAAAATATTTAAATGGTATTCTATTATTATGTAACACTGAGATTAAAACTGTGATTAATCATGATTTAAAAAAATCTTAATCGTGATATTAAAAACAATCACTTTATAGCCCTAATACAAACACATTATGTAGTGTAGAAGAGCAAGACTGTACATTTTCTTAAAGCCTCCTCTTTCTCCTTCACTTTTGTTGCCTGAGTCTACATAATTTGCTGAGACAATCTTAATTTGCTTACAAACAGGGAACAATTGGTAGGGGAAGTGGGTGGCAACCTAGGCAGCAGTGACATGAGTGGTTGAGTTCAGGATCCTCACAAAAGGAAGAAAGGAGAGTAGGAAAATATAGACCCTGGACTTCAGAAAAGCAGACTTAGACTCCCTTAGGGAACTGATGGGCAGGATCCCCTGGGAAGCTAATATGAGGGGGCAAGGAGTCCAGGAGAGCTGGCTGTATTTTAAAGAAGCCTTATTGAGGGCACAAGAACAAACCATCCCGATGTGCAGAAAAAATTGCAAATATGGCAGGCAACCAGCTTAGCTTAACAGTGAAATCTTTGGTGAGCTTAAACTCAAAAAGGAAGCTTACAAGAAGTGGAAATTTGGAGAGATGACTAGGGAGGAGTATAAAAATATTGCTAGAGCACGCAGGTGTGTAATCAGGATAGCCAAGGTACAATTGAAGTTGCAGCTAGCAAGGGATGTGGAGGGTAACAAGAAGGGTTTCTATAGGTATGTTAGCAACAAGAAGGTGGTCAGGGAAAGTGTGGGACCCTTACTAAATAGGGGAGGCAACATAGTGACAGATGATATGGAAAAAGCTGAAGTACTCAATGCTTTTTTTGCCTCGGTCTTCACAGACAAGGTCAGCTCTCAGACTGCTGCACTGGGCAACACAGTATGGGAAGGAGATGAGCAGTCCTCAGTGATGAAAGAACACGTTGAGGACTATTTAGAAAAGCTGGACGTTCACAAGTCCATGGGTCCAGAGGGAGTTGAGGGAGTTGGCTGATGTGATTGCAGAGCCATTGGCCATTATCTTTGAAAAAACGTAGATCGGGGGAGGTCCCGGACGATTGGAAAAAGGCAAATATAGTGCCCATATTTTAAAAAAAGGGAAGAAAGAAAACCCAGGGAACTACAAACTTGTCAGCCTCACTTCAGTCCCCAGCAAAATTATGGAGCAGGTCCTCAAGGAATCCATTTTGAAACACTTGGGGGAGAGGAAGGTGATCAGGAACAGTCAACATGGATTCACCAAGGGCAAGTCATGCCTGACCAACCTGATTACCTTCTATGATGAGATCACTCGCTTTGTGAATATGAGGAAAGGAGTGGACGTGATATATCGACACGGTTTCCCACAGTATTCTTGCCAGCAAGTTAAAGAAGTATGGATTGGATGAATGGAGTATAAGGTGGATAGAAAGCTGGCTAGATCATTGGGCTCAATGGGTAATGATTAACAGCTCGATGTGTAGTAGGCAGCTGATATCAAGCGGAGTGCCTCACGGGTCAGTCCTGGGGCTGGTTTTGTTCAACTCTTCATTAATGATCTGGATGATGGGATGGATTGCACCCTCAGCAAGTTTGCAGATGACACTAAACTGTGGGGAGAGGTAGATATGCTGGAGGGTAGGGATCAGGTCCAGAGTGACCTAGACAAATTGGATGATTGGGCCAAAAGAAATCTGATGAGGTTCAAAAAGGATAAGGGCAGAGTCCTGCACTTAAGAAGGAAGAATCCCATGCACTGCTACAGGCTGGGGACCAAGTGGCTAAGCAGCAGTTCTGCAGAAAAGCACCTGGGGATTACAGTGGACGAGAAGCTGGATATGAGTCAGCAGTGTGCCCTTGTTGCGAAGAAGGCCAACGGCATATTGGGCTGTATTAGTAGGAGCACTGCCAGCAGATCGAGGGAAGTGATTATTCCCCTCTATTCGGCACTGGTGAGGCCACACCTAGAGTATTGCATCCAGTTTTGGTCCCCCCATCACAGAAGGGATGTGGACAAATTGGAGAGTCCAGTGGAGGGCAACGAAAATGATTAGGGGGTTGGGGCACATGATTTATGAGGAGAGGCTGAGGGAACTGGGCTTATTTAATCCGCAGAAGAGACGAGTGAGAGGGGATTTGATAGCAGCCTTCAGCTACCTGAAGGGGGGTTCCAAAGAGGATGGAGCTAGGCTGTTCTCAGTGGTGGCAGATAACAGAACAAGAAGCAATGGTCTCATTGTAGATGGGGGGGGGGGGGTAGATCTAGGTTGGATATTAGGAAACACTATTTCACTAGGAGGGTGGTGAAGCACTGGAATGGGTTACCTAGGGTGGTGGTGGAATCTCTATACTTAGAGGTTTTTAAGGCCTGGCTTGACAAAGCCCTGGCTGGGATGGTTTAGTTGGTGTTGGTCCTGCTTTGAGCAGGGGATTGGACTAGATGACTTCCTGAGGTCTCTTCCAGCCTTAATATTCTATGATTCTATGATTTCCTTAGTGGGTAGCAACATGGCTTAAAAAATAAGTCAATGCTGCCAGCCTTGCTCCACTAAGTTTCGGCAGTATGACTTCAAAGAAAATGCATAGGTTATATGCTGCTACTGAACAGGTGAGCAGAGCACTTGTGGCATCAATTGCTTCTTTTAAAGTGCTTCAACAACCCACTTGCCAAGGGAAGACAGAGAGATGGAAAGCAAGAAGAAGAAAATGGGGAGTTAAACCAACAAACATACACACTTTCTTATACAGGTGAACACTGCAGTGTATGTTACCTAGTTCAAAATACACACACTGCACATTTTGGAAACCATAGCCAGTAAAGAGAGTGCTTTTAATTATCACCAAATTTTGGCAAGTATGATTACACAGTACACATATTACAATGGATCTATTTGCTTTGATGGACTAAGAGTTAATAAAATTTAAACTCCTTGTATGTCAGCATGGGAATCTCTAAACAGAGATATTATTTACTTACATCATCACTATCACCTACATTAGGAATACTTATTAAAGATGGAGTGTGGAGTATTTTCACTTCTGTAGCATCACATTTCTAATAAGATGGCTGAATTTTATTTTAAATAATTCATTTTTTCCCCACTCTCACATAACAGAGCGTACATTTGCCTGCTAACATATGCACACTTTGTGCCTCATCCTTCAACACATCAAAGGTGTGGTACCATTGACCTGTCAATGTACACTGCATCATCACAGGTGCATTATGACAGAATCCATAGAATTGTACAGATCTGGGCTCTAGTCAGGGATCAAATCTTTGAACCATAAAGACTGGATACATGAAGGAGTCCAAGGGGTGCAGACATTTATCATCTGCCACGGAGGACTGGGAACAGAAGAGCATTGTCAGGAAAGGAACCAGGAGCACTACTGCACATTTGCTTCTCAGTCTGACCCCTCCCTCATCCAGGTAACTGGCGCTGTGTAGTAGTTGCACTGTGAAGTGGATTTCTGACTGCAGTATCATGGCATACAAGAGGGGAGCAGCTGTGTCCACCACCTCTTCCCAGTCAGTCATATCAAAGAAGAGGATGCAGCTCAGTGTCTCATACTGGATGTCACCTCCACCCCAAACCCCTCACGCCCACAAAATACACACACTTATAACTGTGACCAAGGTGATGAGCAGGAGGAGGATAGGCAGCAGTCAGTCAGCCTCCATGCGAATGGTTCAGGTGTGTTGATGTCCCATGTGCAAGGGGATTTGATCCTTGCTTGTTATACAGGCACACGATGCAAGAGTGATCACCAATACTCAAGGATGAGAGATGGGGACAAAGGGAAAGGAATGCTGACAGTTTTCTCACATGGTGATTTTGGAGAGGGGAAATGTAAGCTTGATTCCAATGTTTTGTGCACTTTTGGCACATGTGTTTGAAAATTTGTATTGACAGTGCTGCTTCTGTTTAACTTTTTGCATCCTGCAGTAGTCAGGCCATGTGTTTGGACATATTTGTTTTTGTTTTAATAAGTGAGGTACCACAGAATCTCACTAAGAACTGGAAGACCCACTTCAAATTCATGAAAATGACAATTTACAAGCACACACATACACATGTAAGAATAGTGTATTCAAATACACTTTATTTTGTGAACTGACAATTTTAGCTTTTAAATTTGCTGTACTTCATTGTACTGCTAAATGTACTTCGTATATTTTGTAAAAATACTTAAAAATATGAACCTGCACAATGCATTATATCTACTATAGATATTAAAAAATTGAGAAGTGGAGAAAGACTGCCTTTTCATATGAAATGTTAAGGGTGCAGATCAGCAAGGTTTTGCTGTACTTTTTTGTTTTATGTATTTCTATACTGGTGAAGCTGGTTTCTGATAAAGTTCAGGTATCAGACTCAGATTGCACAATTTGCAACAATTTGTTCTGGGGTTGCATTAGATTTGGACACTATTAGTCCACCCCTGTCTTTCACTCATTGAGTGTGAACTCCATAGTAAACATAATATTACACCCAGTCTTTTTACAGCTATCTATACAAAACATACTTTACATTTCTTTTTAAGAGGCATTTGAAGCTACCCCTAATTTTAACTCTTCTCCCTCCCTAAGGCAACCAAGCTTCACAAGTACAGGAATAGGAAAGGTACCCATAAAAGTTTCAAAATATTTTGTACAGTATTGCATAAACAAAATGCACTCTCACAACCTCAGAGGTGGGGGGAGGGTGGCTTTGTCCAGGGTGGCAGGGGAAAGAGGGCTCTCTGGCTTCTTTAAAAATCTTTCCCCCATCCCTCCTCATAGGAAGTTTTGCCTCTTCATGGGTTTGGGAAGTGAAACTGTAGGGGGAAGGGAGGGGGGGCATCCTAGATGATTAGCTGGTCTAAGGGCAGCAGCAGAAGTCCATTGGCTCCCATACCCACAAAAGGAAGGCATATAAGCTCTTTCCCTCCTGCTTGGGCACCATTACATGCTCAAAACAGCAGCTCCTAGCCCTGGGATTAGCACAGAACTGGGGTTTTGGGACTACTGCAGGCTATAAACTAGTCACCTTCTTAGGACTGGGAAGGAATTTTTCCACTTACTGCCAAATTGGCTGAGATAGGGTGGGTTTTTCCACCTTTGCCCCAGGAGCCAGTGGGGTAGGTTAGGAAGAAAAGCTCAAGTTGTTGCAACGTGACAGATGTCCAGCACAAACACTCATTCTAGATCTGGTTCCCTGATAAACTAGAATTGGGAGTGAAATTAGAGGTAGGCATCCTTTAAAAGGGATGGGGCTCCTACCATCTGGTGCAACAAGGAGTCAACTCCCCTTTCTGCTAATCCCTTAACACTCAAACTAGGGGAGAGCCGCTGAGGTCACAGCAACAAGATGGGAACAGATACTGAGGGGACAGGAAGCTGATGTTAGCCCTTCCCTGGGTGGAATAGATTATGGAAGGAAGGATGACTTGCACTAGGCAAGTTACTGCTGGATAGTTCCCCAATGAGCTAATAAAGTTATGGACTGGTTAAAACATATCACTTGTGTCTTGTCCATCTTCCTGCATGTCCTGGATTTTCTTCACATTCATTTTCAACTACATGCATAACTCAGCTGTGGCTATACCTGTTGTGCGTACTGTGATCCTCCCAAACTCATGGCAACAATAATTAGATAGGGCTCATTTTTGCCACCCTTACTCCGCTGTCTAGGTGGTGTAAGGTAGAGCGTTTTGTGGAATACCTGTCCATCCTCTATGGAAGAGAGTGCTGTAAAGTTTGGATGGCCTTCATCTCAGTAAAAGGGGAAGCAACCTTTTTGGATAAAGGCTGTCTCGAGGGCTGACAAACAACAAGGGGAGGGTAAAGGAGGGAACAAATGAGCACTGATTTAGAACAAAATCATGATGCCGAGAACAAAGTTAACCGAGACACCAAAGGACAGGGAGAGAATAAATTCTTTAATTACTGACACACCAGTGCTAGTAGCCTGGCAATAAACACGAGGAATTGGAATTGTCCATTCATGAGCAAATTTGAGCTAGCTGGTATTCATGAAACCTGGTGTGATATTCACATGATTGGAACATTAAAAATCAATGGTCATAATCTATTTAGAAGGGTCAAGTGGATAAAAGGGAGAGGGAGTGGCACTCTATGTAAAAAATGACATTACCTGTTTCCAAGTCACCAGAAGAAAGTGATCTTGTATGCTTATGGATCAGCAACAAATAAAGCACAAAATGGGGTACTAGTTTGTGTCTGCTACTGACCATCAATTCACACTCGAGAAAAAGATGACTAACCTATCCCTAATGTGTAAGGAGACTTCAATCTGAATGACACATGCTGGCATTCTCATGCTGCAGTACTAAACCATCCTTGGAATTTCTAAATATTATTTCCTAACCCCACAAAGTACTGCATCCTATACAGGGATTTTCTATATAAGACCTCATCTTGACAGAGAGGAAATAATCACACAACCAAAAATTAGTGGCAGCTTAGGTACAGTGATCATGACAATCACATTTGTTGTGTGAAACAGAATAAAGTCCAAACCAGTAATATACTTGGAGCTTTAAAAGGGCCAGTTTCACAAAGCTGAAAGCAATAATTAGGCAAATAAGTTGGGGGAAAATTTAAACAGAAAAATGTGAATGATAAAATTAGAAATTGTTTAAGATTGGAAAACTTGCCTTTAAAGTGACTGAGCTCCTGGAGTGTATCGATTTAGCTTAACCAAGAGAAGGTTACGGGGTGACTTGATCACTGTCTATAAGTACATACAAGGGGAACAAAACTTTGTTAATAAGCTCTTCAATCCAGCAAAGGCCTAACAAGATCTAGTGGATAGACGTTCACGCTAGACAAATTCATTGGGGGAAAAAAAGCCTTATTTCTACTAACAGTGAATGTAATTAATCATTGGAACAACTCATGAAAGACTATGGTGGATTCTCAATCACTGGCAATTTTAAAATCAAGACTGGATGTTTTTTCTAAAAGATATGCTCTACTTCAAATGGAACTTAATTCAGGAATGTCCTATGCCTGTGATATAGAGGAGGTCAGGTTAGATGATCACAGTCATCCCTTCTGCCTTACAAGCCATTCACTCTAAGCAGTACCTCACCTGACTCAAAGTTCTATTGATTTCAATGGGAATACTCGTGGATAAGGCACTACTCAATGTGAACAAGGGTGGCAGAATCAAAGCTTTAGCATTTAAATAGCCTCTTCCATTTGAGGAGCTTGATTTACTCCAGAAACTTTATTTAACAACCCTGAAGGGTTGGTAAGTACTTTACAAATGAGAAAATTGGTCTAGAGAGAGTTTAAATCAGGGGTGGGCAAACTTTTTGGCCCGAGGGCCACATGTGGGTTGGGAAATTGTATGCAGGGCCATGAATGTAGGGCTGGGACAGGGGGTTGGGGTGCAGGAGGGAGTGCGGGGCGCAGGAATGGGCTAAGGGCAAGGGGTTGGGGCACAGGAGCGGTGTGGGGTGTACAAGAGGGCTAAGGGAAGGGGGTTGGGGTACAGACAGGTGTGGGGGAGGGGGCTCAGGGCAGGGGGTTGGGATGCAGGAGAGGGCTGGGATGCAGGAAGGGTGTGAGGTGTAGCAGGGGGCTCAGGGCAGGGAGTTAGGATGGGCGGTGCAGAAGGGGTTCGGGGTGTGGGTTCCGGCCTGGCACTGCTTACCTGGAGTGGCTTCAGGGTGGCAGCGGTGCACAGCGGGGCCAGGGCAGGCAGGAAGCCTGCCCTGGCCACGCGCCACTTGTGGAAGCGGCCAGCACCACGTCCCAGCAGCCCTGGGGAAGGAGGGCAGAGGGCTACGCGCGCGGCCCTTGCCTGCGGGTACCTCCCCCCGAGGCTCCCATTGGCCACGGTTCCCTTTTCTCGCCCAATGGGAGCTGCGGGGGAAGGTACCCACAGGTGAGGGCAGCGTGTCCTCTGCTCCCCCTCCCCCAGGGGCCGCAGGGACGTGGTGCTGGCCGCTTCTGGGAGCGGCGTGGGGCCCGTGGCGCCACGGGGGTGGCAATCCCACAGGCCGGATCCAAAGCCCTGAGGGGCTGGATCTGGATCTGGCCCACGGGCAATAGCTTGCCCATCTCTGGTTTAAATGATTTGGCCAAGGTGATACAGAAAGTCAATGCCAGAGTGAGGACTAGGACTCGGCACCCCACTCTAAACACAATTTTCTCTCCATCTCACCCAAGTGTTTCTTAGGTATTCCACGACTTCTATGTTTTTATGTTTGACGTGACAATGCACAGCACAAAGAGGGAGTGCTGCAATGGCCCAGAAAGATTCAATAAGCTCAAGAAGCTTTTACAAGCCACACGTGCTATGACCTTTGGTGTCATGAATATTATGGCTGATGTTTCCAACAGTCCACTATCCCATGTATTTCTAATGTATTCATCACAATGGTACTTATGGGGCAGTCCATTATCCCTGGAATGAGAGATCACTCAGAACCATTAACTCTACTCAGGCATAGCTGATGTGACATTATTCTCCTTTCTTGCCACTTAAAGGGGCAGCCAGAAATGTTTTATGGGACAAAGAACTGCACTTGTACACCTCCCTATCAAAGGAGATCTGAGTTTGCCCCTATCTGTTTATATAGAACATACTGTCCTGATTGTACTAATTCATATGGTCAG